>NC_056728.1:1084398176-1084442260 GCF_019279795.1 Protopterus annectens
TGTTTCATGCAGGACAAGTGTATATTCATAGTAAAGTTACTACTAAATTAGAGGATTGTTATTTTGTATGTGGCAGAAAGGCATACAAGTGGTTACCTGAGAATTGGTCCGGCAGTTGTTTTTTGGGCTACCTGGTTCTGGCCATACGACACACTGCAGTTTTGCCTCGAGGAAAAATTTGGAATGTCCGAGAGGTCAACAAGAAACCCATCAAGAAACCTATAAATCCAGTGGGGCAAATCAATGAGCTCTGGAAAAACCATCATTCTATAGGTGATGGACTGACACACATGGACTTGAGTGATACTGTTATATCGTGGGCAGGCATATTACCAGCATATGGAGCAACAAAATCGATCTGGGAGCTGAGAAAACTGTCTAAACTTCTTGAAGTAATGAGTAATGCAACTTTTTCCACTCTCGAATTGGTGACTGATGAACTGAATACCATGAGAACTGTAGTGCTTCAAAACCGCATGGCTCTCGACTTCACCCTAGTGGTGAGAGTTGGTACTTGTACTTTAATCCAGGAGGAGTGCTGTTTGTATATTCCTGACCATAAACATGAGATAGACAATCACCTTGAGGTAATTCAGCAAGTGTCGGACATGACCAAACCAAGACTAAACCCACTGATGGACTTTTTCCAGAAATGGTTTAGGGGGTGGGGTACTATCCTAATGAACATTCTGATTGCTATTTGTGTAGGAATGATCCTACTGGGAGTATATGTTTGCTGTGGCATCCCATGCATAAAAAGACTGATTAAAGACTTTATAGACATGTCAGTTTCTGAAACCTTATATCAAAGTACTGAGTTTGAAGGACTGTTAAAAGATTGAAAATGCTTTCATAAGTTTAAATTAAATGACTCTGTTAGCTGCAAATCCCAAATGGGAAGAGGTTAGGAGAAGAAAAAAGTGTTTATGATTATTTTGAAAGTAGAATAAAAGTATTAAAAGGGGGGAAATGTCAGAAAAATATGTATTAGTGTATGTATTAGTAATATGCTTAGTGCATTTAAGGCTTGAAAAGGGTTAACACATTTATTCTATTTCGCACTGCATAAAATCTGTATGAATTGCAGAAGCTTTCTAACCTTATATTGTCATGAAATATGCGCAGCTATAATCTTTGCTTATGCTTTGGAAATTTACAGGAAAGCAGATAATCTCTGCTTGTGTCAGGAAAATAATGAATAGATGTATCACTTGTATTAATGTTATGAGACTTAGACAATGAATTCTGCTTGTGCTGTGAGAAAATACACAGCTGCAGAAGCTATAGATAATCAGAACAAAGATTGCTTGAAAATATGAACTGCAATCAGCACTTGCTTGTGTCTAAGCTAGAAAAGTACCTTGAAATGTAACACATGTATTAGAACTACACAATAGAAGCTTGTAACGGGCAAGAGCCCACCAAGGCCAGGTTGTTTTTCTCAAAATGTTTTTCATAAATCCAGTCATCTTAGCAGAAAATCTGAGTAACATCTGCTGTAGAACAATACTGAAAGTTGTGTTTGATTACGTCAACCACAGAAGGCAATGTCTTGTAGAACAGTATAAGAATAGCATACTTCCTGTTAGTGGCTAGGCAAAATCCTGTATTTGCATGTTTTTGTCTCCTTGCAGCAAGTTATTAAATGTGCCTTGAATAGTAATGTGTGATGTATTATAGTATGTTCCCTGCAGCAGTGTCTTGTGTTAACCTTTGTATTTCAGCTACATGTATTTCTGAATGTAGGTATGCTGATGCTGGCAAGTATGAGACTGCAATATGTGGAGGCTGCAAATATATGACGTGCAAATGTGTATGCATTGCGTACACAACCCAGCATCCTGCTATGGTCTGTACAGATCACACATAATCACATCCACTAAGGGTTAAATGTGTACACCTGCATACAAAGTATTAATACACAGTTCCACAGTTCACTAACTATCTATCACGCATGGAACTGTGACACTCCACTTATATTACAAGGTCAGAATGTGTGAAAGTGAGTTGCAGGCACAAATCAGTCAAACAGCAGACAGCAGTGCCTCAGCAGCTCAGTGTGATAAGCAATACATACATCTCTTGTTAATTTTTGCACACACAGACCACAGTTTGGATCCAGGGACTGGTACAGAGATGTGTTCGTAGTGACACACAAGTAATCCTGAGTATTTGTAGAAAATTTAAGGTAGTGTTAACAGATATTTTCTCCACAGGGCTCACAGGTAAAGAAATGTTTGTATTAGCTGTATGAAGGGTATACTAATAAACTATGTACAAATGTTCCAGTGTCCAGCTCCATGTCTACAAATGACAGCAGGATAGCTATATACACTATGCACTCTTCCCGAAATATGTCTCTCAAGTGTCATGCTGTCATAGCTACTGATCACTGTTGCCAATAACCTTGCACACAGATATAAATCGAGTAGGAGTATGTTATTAACACACTCACACAACACTAATGCAGGATACACTTTGTTAGTCATATATGTAACCCTGACATGTATGAGTCCCCTCTACTCATGTATCTACAGTTGTCACAGCGTGCCCCATAGCATTCCAGGTCAACAGATTAACAGGTACTTATGTGCTACAGTAGCTACAGGCCTCAGGTGGATGTAAAGTGAGGGCAGACCTGTAGAGTATTGAGCAGTACTGTTGTGAAAAATATAACCCTATACAGTTGATAATGGACTGTTTTTCTCTCCCCCCACCCCTTATCTGCATCAATAATTATTATTCATATACTATGGGTATATTGTTCTCAAAACCTAATGTTGGGATATGTGTTCTATTATTGTTCATGTATTTAAATGGTTCAATACTAACATACCTTTTTCAAATTCCATTGTTGGTGGCCTGTTGCCGTAAATCTTACTGGCATGGTGTTTTAATAATGACTGTTATTTAATTTATATATGTGTTCTTGGGTGGAACTTCATCAGGGAAGGGGCCAATCCCCCCCGGATGCAAGAGTTGAAAGGACCCTGTCACTCGACACCAGTTCAGAGGTATGGTGCACAGGGTTATCCAAAGGGACTTGGATATATGCCTGAACCAGATTGAGGGCAGACTGGTGCACCTTGGGGGGCAGGTGGCCCCATCATCCAGCCACCAGAACAGCCACCTTTGGGGTCATGAAGGGGTGGTGGTGATTGCTCATGGGTGGAGTCCTCAGTCTCACTGTTTCCATTTGGGAGTACATTGCCCTCAGATTCCGAACCACCCTCTCTCCCCTTCCAAGGTGTTTGCCCCCCTCATGTGTCATACACTGCCCCTGTCTACTGGCTTGTCTGCCTGCAAAAGCAACCTCTCCTACCCAACTTACCTCCTCAAATGTACCTACAGCCCTTCCCCAACATCCCACTCTCACCTTAAAAAAAGGGCATCTGTCCCCACAAAAAACATCTCACCCATACATAGCTCTCCATTTCACCCCCAAGTACACTGACGTTAATCAATTTACCCTTGAATTACTCAACAAATGTATGTCACCTACACCCCTCCCTGTGGAGTATGAGGCTGTAAATTACAAGTTGTCCACATCATTCACAGCTGTTGCTGCACAAGAAATGGAGAGCTGAGGTCCTTTCCTACACTCACCATACACATCCCTAGCTGCCTTTGGTAATGTTTTCCCCCTGCTTGCCCGCATTTCACCACTTTCTTATCACCCCTTTTTTCTTTTCTCTTTTTTGGAATTAGCATGGGTTTAAGTGGGAGTAAGTGCTGCTAATCAAAGCTAAGGGAAGCTAAACATCTTTTGGCATCACATAGCGCCATGAAAACCAGCACAAACCGACTTAAAACATATTTATTCACTCTAACTCATTCAGCCACTGTTCTGCCCAGCAACAAATTAACCAGCTCTACCAGGTCTCCAACCCAGGAGCCTGCACACTAGAGTCACAGCAATGTACCACTACATCAAATCAGCTGTGAGAATTGCTAATGGTTTTGTAACTATATCATGCATTACAGTCATTTAACATTGGGGAAAAAAGTCATCACTGCCAAGTCTTAAATCCAGCACACTGTGTAGTAGAGTCAGAGTAACGCACCAGTACACCAAATCAGGTGTGAGAAGGAGCACTGATTTTGTAAATATATCATGTATTATAGTCATGTAACATTAGGGAAAAAAGACAAAGCTGCCAAGGTTTGAACACAGGACCTTCTGAATTAGAATCACAAGAACACAACACATTACCAAATCAACTCTGGGAGATTACTCATGCATTTCTAAATATATCATGCTCTATGGAGATGTAACTTTATGGAAAAAAGAAATCAGTGACAAATTTTGAACCCAGACCCATTTGAACTACAGTCAAAGCAACATTACAGTAAGCCAACTGACCTGTGGAGTACAACTGTTATTACAAACATATCCTGATTGCCAGTCAGACTCTACTCCTATATATACTGTCTCAAATCATTGTGTACTTGGGCCTCTGATGCAGACACAGAACCAGTGCAGAGACAAATAAATGCTTCTGGATGTATAGGAGGCCTACGATATCTGGTAGAGCTGACAACTGCACAGACTGTTGCTGAATATCCACAGTGCTGACCCCTATTCATGGCAGGGTCCTCATAATACCTACTCTGTGTGCTAACATACTGGCAAGGCAGTGCAGATTGGGGTTACAAAAGCATGACAGATAGTTCAGTGTCACACATCATACCCATCAGAAAACACATGTCCATGCTAATTCTGTGTTACACACTGTATGCATGCACATATGTCTTACACATAAACCTGCCATAAGAATGACTTAGTAGCTCCATCTGTTAAATTTCTAGCATCTGTCACATCTAGAAACCCACAGTTCTGGCCCACAGCCCGGTGTGTGGCATGACAACTACATGCATGTCAATACAATATAGGAATAATGGAGCCCTGAAATGTCCAGCAAAACTAGTTGCTCCTACTGCAGTCACTGCCACTCACAGTAGCACGTTAAAACCCTGCAGGGTGAGACACATTTCACAATTATGAATATGTGTACTAAATGTTATCTAACACTCACTGGATGGCACTATTATGTAACATATGCACCACAGGCACATGCCTCACCTGGACTGTTATGGGTATCCTCAATCAGCCATGCTGTGACACAATAGTTGACATTGCACCCTCACTGACAGTAACAGCTTGCTCTCCCCCAATGTCATCGCAATGTCTAGTCTGACTCCTGGCCAGAATGCAGCAGCTGTGGCTTGCTACTCATGCAGCAGTATGCCCAACTACCTGCTACAGACCTAACATTGCTCCCAAAGCTAGAGCAAGGCAGCCACACAACAGCCAAGCATAAAGAGTTGGGGGATGCTGAGGTTTTAAGGGACCTGTCTCAGTCTGTCCCTACAAACATACACAGCTGATAGACCAGCATCAACTATAGCAGTTGCACAGTCAGATAGAAAAGGTTCTATGACACTCACATCTGCCTGGCTCCTTACTCACCCCAACACACATTTACACAGTACACTGCTACAGAATCTGAAAGTCTGTTAACAATGGCCAGACATACATACCTCTCAACTGTACAGATTTCCACAGAATGTCCATGTTTGTGGCTTATATTTTTGGCCTTTTCCTCATAACATTTGTGGTTTTCTGCCAAATCACTGGGATGATATGAGGAATTAAGTCACAAAATAATGATATACATTTGAGTTTCAGACTTCAAATCCCTCAGAAAATGTATGCCAAAATAAACCCTGTTACTCTAGCAAATTTCTAAGTTTATAAGTGCAATATTTAAAATCTGTCCCTATTTTTGGCCCTTTGTCCCCCCATTTTGTCATGCTTTTTCCTGATTTCTTGTGTTAAGAGGTTGAGAGGTATGCAGACATAGCATTCAAAACTGTGGACATAACACATCAATCCAAGCGGTGGACAGTATTTCCACCTACCCTCTGTGATGCTGTAGCTCCAACACCTCAATAATCACCTCCTCACAGGCCAGGAAAAGGTGCAAGGCCCACATGAAGGCCTTAATTACAGCATTGTGTTGCCATGCCATTGGCTAATGGAAAGGCAACACAGCTGTTCTGGATGCAATTAACAAGTGGGAGACACAGATTGGTGCACATGCCATCACCTGTTCATGAGCATTACCTACAAAAGGCAAGCTGCTGCCTATGGTAAACAGGTCTGATACCTGCATGAAGACAGACTGCAATTCTTTACAATATTACAAGTGGATTTCTTCTGACAAAGGAGTACAGCACAATACCAGGTATGTCATACAATTAAACATGTAATGGAATGCAGATGGAGAGATGCCGTCATGAGAAACAGGAATTTGAACAGTATGCCTCAACAACACTTCCTGGACTGATATGTTGCTGTTAGTCTGCTGACCAGCACCTACTGCCATCCATGATGGCTCTGTCTGCAGTGACATAGATCACAGCTCTGGCCCCTGAGTTACCCCAGGAAGGGTCAGCTCACATATGACTACTACTGGATTGTCTGTTGTACAATACTGACTGTGACACTGCTAGCTCACCTAACTGGGATGTTGTAAATAATCATGTCATTTGTGAATATTAATATGTTACATATGCTTGTCTTACAAATGTAAGATATCTATATATACTATGTGGATATTAAACAACTGTTGCAGAAGTGTGTGCTGAACTGTATATGTGCTGAGCTCGTACCTCTCAACTGTCCAGACTTTTGCAAACTTACCACATGTTTGCCTCATATTTTTAGTCATTTACTCATACATTTGTGTTTTTTCAGGCAAATACCTGGCAAGTCATTAAAGACTGAAGTCATAAAATAATAGCACACATTTGAATGTCAGATGTCATATCCTTCAGAGAATTCATGCAAATGCAAAACCTGGTATTCTATCAAATGTCTAAGAGTGTAAGAGCAATATTTTAAAGTGTCACTATTTTTTGGCCTTTGTCCCCCCTTTATTTGTGCCGTTGTCCAGATTTCTTGCTCTAAGAGGTTGGGAGGTATGACTGAGGTTCAGGAGTGTAACCATAGTATACTGTACTGACAAAGAACAGAAATGTATATAAAGTATTACCTGTGCAAATGCATGCATGTATTAATAGTAGAAGCTGGAAGCCTAGAACATACAGACATAAGTTGCACATCTTCATCTAAATAAGCTGAACTTGTTTTACAAATGTGTTATCGCAATTTCAGTGCAGCACGCAGATATAAATGAGATATAAATGTCTACAGCTAGAGGTTTTTGTATTATCTTGAAACATAAATAATTACTAGGTTGAACATTTAAAAGTGTTTAACTGTGTTATGACTTCCAGTTTTACACAAACATCAGACAGATATGTACTTCTGACGCAGAGATATTAAAATGTACAGTAGTTGATGTTAGCCTGCAAAGTGAAGGCAGGTGACATTCACTGATGTAATCTGAGCTAACCCAGCATCAATGTTGATTATTACCTTCAGACCTGTCTCAGAGAAAGACCTTTGCCTCTTGCATGTGTCTTTGTATCTGACAAGATGCACTCATCTGCATTTGTCTTGCTAATAGTAAGGAGCTATGGAAATGTAAAATTGTTTAATATAGATGGGAATAAAGTATATCTGTCTGATGTTTGTGTGGTCCACATTGTTCTGAGTATCAGTCATCTCTGCATTTAATTTTAATTTGAAGGTCTTTATTTAAGGTTTGATCACTTCAATTTTGTACATTATTCTAGCATTACATTTGCTTAGTTTTAAGTTTTTTTGTTCAATTGGAGTTTTAAGAGTTCTTGGCTAAGATCAGTTAAAAAAGTTACCAAAGAATTATTTTGCAAACTGTGAATAGCATCAGCTAATTAGTGGGAGGAGCTGAGAGACAGCATTGTTCTTTTAGTTAGAAATATCTGTAGTTAGCTGGTGTTTGTGTGGTCTGCATTGTTCTGAGTATCAGTCATCTCTGCATTTAATGTTGATTTCAAGCCCTTTATTTAAGGTTTGATCACTTCTATTTTGTATCTTATTCTAATATTACATATGTTTTGTAAGTTTTCTGTTCTGACGGAGTTTAAGAGTTCCCCCACCCACTCGCCCAGTCCTTGTTTTGTTCTTAAATTTGGTGGCTTTTGAGTTTCCCTCCTCTACTATAAATCTAATTTTGGACATTCCTCCCAGTCACATCCCATCACCTTATTCTACTGAGTAGAGACAGATCATTTGGGAAGGGCTCCCCCCTTGGTTTCCCAAACATAAATTATCGTGTTTCATCCCTTCCCACTTAACCTAAAAAAATAATTTTGCTGTATTTGTGTTTCTTCCTACTTTATTACTTTATTTTACTTTTGCTGCCTGTTCTTAAAAGTACTCAATAGCATTTATTCTGCTGCATTTATTACTGCTTGTTAGTAGCTTGATTAAATTGTAACTGTTATTCTAAGCCTTTTGGTTTAAGTACTTGGGCTTCAGGCCAGTTGTTTTACATTAGGAAGGTTTGTGGTCTGCACTTTTGTGGGAGGAGAGGGTAGATTCTGACCTTCTGAGCTGGGAATTGCTGGTTAAAGGCTTATTGTGCCTGCTTATTTGAATTGTTTCTTTCTTAAATTGGTGCACATTGTTTGTTGTAGCATAGACTAGATTCAGACCTGCTGAATCTAACTTTATTTGTATAACTTCAGTGCTAATCCAGGCCATCCTTTTTTGGAGAGGGTTCCCCTGCACCCAAGTGGCAGGAGTGTGCAGTTAGAACTTGTCTGATTGAAGACTGGTGGAACAGGGCTCAGTTTTGAGCCTTTTTATTGGTTAATTTGTTTAGATCAATTTGCTCTTGTTTGCCACTGTTATATTTAAGTGTGTATCAGTTCTCCTCTGTTAAACTGACCTAAACAGAGTTTAAATATCTTTAGCATCGTCTGGTTACAGGTTTTTCTGTATTCAGATTTGTTTGTATGATTCCTGTGTTTCCTGCTATGCCATCTTGTGTTGGCCAGGGCCTGCATGGACTTACTGGGAGTAAGCAAACTGGTTGGAACTGGTCTGGCATAGAGTGTTGAGCTAAGAGCTCAGGGACAAGGGTTGGTTGGTCATTTCCAGTATTTCTATTTTCCCTTTGTTTTTCTGGTATTTAACCAAGCATCTGTGTGGGTTTGTGCTTGTTTGCCCAATTTGCACTAACACTGTGCTGTTTTAACTCTTTGCAAGGTATCTCAGTTGCATTTTTCCCTTACCAGCACTCTTGTGTGAGTGAGGTCCTCACCTGCAGCTACTGTATTGATTTTATCCAGCCATACTCACACCTATAGGTGCTCTCCTCAAATAGTATGCACTCTACTATCCCTGACCTCTGTTCCACAGATTCTAATAACCATGGACAGTCAACTTCCTGTGGTTTGTCCTGCTAGTCTGGTTGATATGGGCATCCTGAGACAGTGTAGCAACTGCCTTATGTACACAGACAACCCTCTACTACAACACCTAAGAACACAATATGTGAGAGATGCAATCACATTAAGAACCTAGGATCCTTGCTGTCCCAGTCAAAAGCCAGTATATGATTGACAGATCATGATGCTTTGTCAGAGACGGCCTTCGTCTGTCTGCCCTGGGCTTTAGGCTTCTGGCAAAGTCTCTTGCCTTCCCCATAGTGCCTTTTTTAGGCAAAGTCATGAGCACATTATTACCAACATGAAAAATTCATATAAAAGAAATTTAAAGGTCATGCGGCTAAATGCTAGGAGTCATAGTATGAAATGGTACTCATTGCAAGCATTCCTTGCCTTGGAGGATGCTGACATTTGTGCAGTCACTGAAACATGGTTCAGTGCTGAGGAGTGCACACCAATCTTACCAGGTTACTCAACCTACCATAATTTCTGACCACAAACGGAGGGCTACAAAGCCAAAGGAGGTGGAGTTTCAATATTTTTTAAAGACATATACACCTCCAGGCTTGTCAAATTGTATGACGCACAAGAGACACTCCAAGTGCAGTTAACTGTTGGCAAAACACATATTCAAATCATAGCTAGCTACAAACCCCCAACCATGACTCAGGACACCCATTTCACCTATCTGGACTTACTTCAGTCCATCAAGATTCAACCCTCTACCCTGATCCTGGGTGACTTTAACTACCCAACCACAGAGTGCAAGACCTATTCTAACCCAAACATGAATGCCCAGAGATTCTTTGACTTCTTCAATGGCAATGCATTGGATCAGCTGGTCGACACCACAATGAGAGATGAAAATATCCTATATCTGGTCCTAATCAACATGAGTAGCCTCTGTAAAACTCCTACAGTGTCATCTGCCTTGATAAGATCTGACCCTAAAGCAATCACTTTTGAATTCACCATCTCCCCTGCCCCCCCCCCCCCCGTCAGGGTCAAAAAAAAAAAAAAACATTTCCAAAGCTGGCTACCATCTCCTCAGAACAGATACAAGCAGTTTCACAGCCACCGTCCCTTCAGTTGGAATTAGCACTAATGTCCAAGCCTGCAAAAAAAAAAACTATATGAGCACCTACATAGCTGTATGGACTCAGCAATACCTGACAGGACCAAATCATCTTCCTCAAGGAAGAGTAAACCTGTCTGGTGGACAGCAGCAATAAACAAACTCTATAATAGAAGGAAACAATTTCTGCCCAGGGCCAAGAAGGAGCAGGTGTCCAGTTGGAAGCAATTTCTCTTTCGTCTGAATAAGCAAATAAGGTCACTGGTGAAATCCTCTAAGGCTAACTTCGAGTCTAAATTGGCAACTTCCACGAAGGACAATCACAAGGCCTACTTCACATATATCCACAATCTCAAAGGCAGCACCCAAATCTGTTCTGAACTGGTGGTCAATAGCACCACATACACAAACGCCATAGATATAGCCAACCTGTTGGCAGACAGGTTCAGTGAAAACTTCACCCCCCTGTCCCCTGCATTAGTACACCAGGATATCCTCAGCACCTGCCTCCTCCCCTCATCACCATGTAGCAGGTCCTTAATGCCCTCTCAAAGGCAAAAAAAAGTTTCCATGGGACCTGATAACATCCCTGCCTGTATTCTACATGAACCCAGAGATGAGCTTCTCAGCTCCAATATAGCCCACCCTATTCAACCACAGCCTGAGCACTGGCTTCATCCCAGCTGAATGGAGAACAGCCACTGTCATCCCTCTACACAATGGTGGAGCATCCACTGACCCAGGCAATTATAGGCCTATCAGCCTAACTAGCCTGATCTGTAAGGCCATTAAATGCATTATCATTGACCTTATAAACAAAAACATTGGCAACCTCCAAACGCTTCACCACACACAGTTTGGTTTTGTCAAAGGGAGATAATGCCTGTTAAACATGATCGACTTCTTCAAAACATTCACCAAAGCCATGAATGAAGGGAAGACAGTGCCTACCTTGACCTAGCCAAAGCCTTTGACACTATTCCCCATTTTGGCATAATACATAAACCCTCCCAGCTAGTTATCAGCCTATATGTTACCAGATGGGTAGCTAACTGGCTCACTGATAGAACCCACTCAGTCAAAGTAGGGGAAGCCATCTCTCATAGTAGACCCGTAATGAGCAGTGTACTCCAAGGATCAGTCTTGAGGACTCTACTGTTTGGCATATACTTTGCTGAGGTGCAAGCCAAAACCAGTGGTCTGTGGCTGACCAAGTTTGCAGATCACTGCAAGCTGGGTGCTGTCTTAAATTCCACTACTGATGTGAACATCCTCCAAGATGGCCTTAACCAAACTCATGACTGGTGCCAGAAGCATGGCCTCAAAATGAATGCTGAGAAATACATCATTATCCTCTTTGGGGAAATTGTCATCCCCACTACTTATGACATTAATGACAGTGTGCTAAGTATCCAATCACTCATGAGGGACATGGGTACCCAGGTTGATAGCAATCTGACTTTTGACCACCACATTGCATAAGGGTATGTCATCCAGGAACAAGGATGTGATAACATCCCTGTACTCCTCTCTTGTCAGACTCATTATTGAGTACAGTTCCCCTTCAGCATGTACCTTGCCAAGCACATGCAGCAGTTGGAGACATCACAGAGATTCCTGGCCAGGAAAATCCAGGGTCTCAAACACTTATCCTATACAGATAGGCTAAAAGCCCTGTTCCTCTATTTATTCTCATATCAACTGCTCAAAGGTGACCTGTGTCTGGCATACAAGGCCATTTCCAACCCAGCCTTGATGGAATTGCTGCATATATGTAAGACAGACCCCACTCGTGGAGGCCGCACTGAAGACCTTAACCTGGTCTGTGACATGAATAGAATTTGTTTGCAGGATAGATTTCTGTACCAAAAACTTGCCTGTCTGTGGAATAGACTCCCATTTTATGTCAACCTTTCTAGCCTTCTTTAAGAGGAACCTGGACTACTGGATGGGAAACAAAACATACAGCCCTGGTATCCCACCTGTGTTCTTACTGGACAGGGGAAACAGGTGCTGACTTTGAAGGAACATAACCAAAATTCTTGGCTGCGCTTATAAGGGCCTTCAGGCCAATAGCCCAGTATCATTCTATAAACATATGTACTTATTACCTTAGATGTTTGCTGTATTTACTTCAGACTGTCCTGCAATGTTGTCGTAAGTTATTCCCTGTTAGTCTGAACTCTGTAATTACTGTATTGATTGAGTATTGTCTTTTTCCTTTAATAGTTATTATTAAATATACTTAAAATTGTAATTGTGCCTGGTCTGTCCAGAACTACGTAAGCTCTTAGAGTACTTGCATATGTATTTGGTGTCACTGTATAACCCACTCTAATATCCTTGGTTTTGGTCTCACTTACCATTTGGCTAATAGTCACATCACATAGTAGGATTCAGCACATGTTGATAAGGGCCTTACAATAGCTGGTAAAGAGCTGGATTGGGGTAGTCAGAACTACTTTTAAGTGTCGGCAAAAGGGGCTATAGCTAGTAAACCTGTGCCAGCCTTTCCTAGTAGTGAGTGTGTGTGTGTGTGTGTGTGTGTGTGTGTGTGTGTGTGTGTGTGTGTGTGTGTGTGTGTGTGTGTGTGTGTGTGTGTGTGTGTGTCTGTGTGTGTGTGTCTGTACGTGTGTGTGTGTGTGTGTGTGTGTGTGTGTGTGTGTGTGTGTGTGTGTGTGTGTGTGTGTGTGTGTGATTCATAAATCAGATCTCAAAGTGTGTGTGTCAGCTGGTTTCACTTCATAATCTCAAATTACTGAAATCCCAGATTTCAGTAACCTGAGACTATAAAGTCAAACCATTCACAATACCGAAATACACAATCCTGAATCACAGAATCATGAACATACATACACCATACACCATACACCACATAACACACACACACCATTCCACCCACAGCACACAAACCAAACAACCGTACACTACATATCACCCCCCGCCCCCCTACATATATATACCAACTCCGAGGTTGTACATAACATAAAAAAAAAAAAAAAAAAACTCACACCACTCCAGCCTCCACTTGCTCCCACACACATATACATCACACATACACAAACACCAACAAATCCAACCCTCACACTCACACTTACACCTCCCTACCCATACCCACATATACAATGTACAAAAACACAAACACTCACTCACCTCCAATCTCAGGAACCATAACACTACACGGGACGTACCGGAAATGCATAAATGCAGATTTAAGATATTCAAATTCACTCTTATGCACTTTTGGCATTCTGGTTTTCACCTTTATGGTCTTGTCTCAGGTTATTGAAATTCAGGATTTCAGTAAATTGAGATTATGACGTGTAACTGTGTCAGCTATGTGGGCAGGGACACGAAGCACTGGTTGGACAGAGAGGGTGATGAATGTTTTGACTTGGCCACTTTACTGAAATGTTTACTGTATAGCCATGCTAGTAAGGAGTCTTACTGGGGATCTGGGGAGATAGGAAGTAACCAACCCCAGGCTGACTGTGATCCCTGTGTGCTCTGAAGGTTAATTGGACTAAACTGTGTGTGTACTTGTCATCCTCCCATTGTGTATGTCCCTGACTGGTGATAGTGGTGAAGATTGAGGCTCCTTGATTACTGGGCCAGTACAGGGGCATCTCACTCACAGTACATACTAGTGGATACAGCTGGCATATCACATCATGTACCATCATTGAGCCCCTCTCAGTCTGCCAATGTCATACAGGATTATTTCACAGATTGTCAAGGTCTCCTTGACCATTCCTGACATAGTCTGGCTAGGTCAGTGTATACTTCACACCTATATCTGATTTCCTGACACCTATGGTTAGCATACCTGGTGAGCCAATGCAGCAGGACAGCAGGTAATAGGTAGTTGTAGTGAGGAAATGCTGGCTCTGACTCAGCAGCAGTGCATACATATTGAGCATCCAATGTAAAGGAATGGATACAGTACCAGATATTCATGTATTATTACTGTGTCCCCAGGGGTCTGGCATGTCACAGACACATTTCCCATACTTGGTGGACAACCATCAGGTATTGTTCAACTGGTGTGTATAAATACACATTTGTCTGATGGGGGTGAGGTCTACATCTATCAGGCACATGTACCCATTCTTCAAACATCTGGGTACTGCAGATGTCAGACACCTATGATGAAGTCACCCTACACCACATAGGCACTTCTCTCTGTTATTGTGTACCTCAGATGTTCCTGGAATGTCCACATGTACCTGTAGTAGTACTCAGCTATTTGTCAAATGTAGGCTGGATGACATGATAATGTAACTTTGCCCATAGGGGACACCCAACAGTAAATAGCAGTAATGTGTGTGGCACATAACAACACAGTCTGTTACAGCAGTCCACCCATTTCTGGTAGTCCTTGTACCATCTCAGGTTATTAGGCTATGGGCCATGAGCAGCCATATGCCTAGGCCACATGTTCGCCCGTGTGTATGCAAGGTAGCAGCTGCTGTCCCCATCCATCAGGGCTACAGGTGGTATCCCAAGGATATACTTGCTGTTAACCATCTATTTGACCAAGATATGCCTGCAATAATTTAGGTAGCTACCATGCCTGATGTGGAGTGAATGTGTGTGACACAGATAGTCCAGGTCATCACTCACCAGGTTGAGGATGTGTGTGTGTGTGTGTGTGTGTGTGTGTGTGTGTGTGTGTGTGTGTGTGTGTGTGTGTGTGTGTGTGTGTGTGTGTGTGTGTGTGTGTGTGCGTGTGTGTGGCATGACTTGCATTCATGCCGCAGTCCCAGCAATGTAGAGTCTGGAATTGCCTTGCATGCCACAGTGAGGTGATGGTTACAGCTGGCATATTACATTATGTATCATCATTGAGCCCCTCTCAGTCTGCCAATGTCATATAGGATTATTTCACAGACTGTCCAGTTATCCTTTACCATTACTGACATAGTCTGGCTAGGTCAGTGTGTACTTCACACATGTATCTGATTGCCTGACACCTATAGCTAGCATGCATGCTGAGCCCCTGCAGCAGGACAGCAGGTTATAGGTGATTGTAGTGGGGGGTTGCTGGCTGTGACTCAGCAGCAGTGCATACATACTGAGCATCCAGTGTAAGGGAATGGATACAGTACCAGATAATCATGTATCATTACTGTGTCCCCAGGGGTCTGGCATGTCACAGACAAATTCCCCAAACTCGATGGACAACCATCAGGTATTGTTCAACTGGTGTGCGGAAATACACATTTGTCTGGCAGGGGGGGTCTACATCTATAAGGCACATGTACCCATTCTGCAAACATCTGGGTTCTGCAGATGTCAGACACCTATGAGGAGTTCACCCTACACCACATATGCATTTCTCTCTGTTATTCTGTACCTCAGATGTTCCTGGAATGTTCACATGCACTTATAGTAGCACTCAGCTATTTGTCGAATTTAGGCTGGATGACATGGTACTGTAACGTTGTCCATAGGGGACACCCAGCAGTCAATGGCAGTAATGTGTGTGGACACATAACAACACAGTCTGTTACAGCAGTCAGGCCATTTCTGGTAGTTCTGGTACCATCTCAGGTTACTAGGTTATGGACCCTGAGCAGCCATATGCCTAGGCCACATGTTAGCCCATGTATGCAAGACAGCAGCTGATGTCCCCATCAAACATGGACACAGGTGGTATTCCAATGGTGTATGTGCTGTTAACCATCTATTTGACCAGGTTACACCTGCAAAGATTTAGGTAGCTACCTGCCTGATGTGGGGTGATCGTGTGTGTCCCAGATGTGAGCTGCCATCAAGGCCAGTCCAGGTCACTCACCAGACTGAGGATGTGTGTGTGTGTGTGTGTGTGTGTGTGTGTGTGTGTGTGTGTGTGTGTGTGTGTGTGTGTGTGTGTGTGTGTGTGTGTGTTAAAACAGTAGGGCATGACTTGCATTCATGCAGCAGTCCCAGCAATGTGGAGTCTGGGATTGCCTTACATGCCACAGTAAGATAACTCCTGAGGACTATATATAACACTGGGTAGAGGGATGGCCTTATAACCTATAGGTGTACGGTAGATGTTTGATGGCCTGGTATTCCCTGGAGGAGAACCTCTGTGATGTTCCCAGCTCCTGCATGTGCTGTGTAATGTGAATGATGAATAGAGGATTATGCACATTAATGGTCCTCATTGGGGGGAACATGAAACATCAGGATCAGGGGGGCGATGCATGCTGTAATGCTAGTATGTTGACAATTCCCACACACATACTATACTGACAGATGGCAGAAGTATGATGTGGGTGTTAGTGGTGGTTAGTGCTAGCAAAAGTGGATGTGCAGGGTCTGTACATAATGGTTGCCAATGTATGCAGTCCTGGGATGTGTTCCCTTGTTCATGTCTTTCAAGTGACTTCAACTACCCTAATATAGACTGGGAACACTACTCAAGCCCAAACACTCTAGCCCAAAAGTTCCTGGAATTCATAAACTCAAATGCCATGGAACAACTAGTCACCATCCCCACAAGAGGAGAGAACATACTTGATCTCATCATCACGAACATGGGAGCACAATGTTCAACGCCAGAAGTATACCCCTCACTGGTGAGATCTGATCACAAACTAATCTCGCTGGAGGTCCTCATCCCGCCCCCACCCGAAATGAAAAGACCACAGTAAAGAACTTCTCGAAGCCGACTTCACACTTCTAAAGACTAGTGTGGTCTCCTTTAAGGCCCCGGTTAACATTACTCAAACCGCTGAATCACTTACAAATGCCTTCTACCAGCACCTGCAGGGCTGCATGGATCAGGCAATCCCAAGCAAAACAAAGACTCTTTGTACCAAAGGCAAGCGCCCAGTCTGGTGGACCCCAGCCATAAACAAACTCTACAATAAAAGGAGAAAGCTACTACAAGACAGAGCAAAATCCTTAAAAGGTAAGACACCGTTGATCACTATAAGTAAAAAGCTAAGAGCTCTCATAAAATCATCCAAAGCTAATTTTGAGAAAAAAATAGCTAAGGACTCTAAAGACAACCATAAAGCATTCTTTAGCTATGTCAGAAACCTAGGAGGAAACTCCCAAATATGCTCAGAATTAGTTCAAAATGATGTGAAGATTACTGATCCTACAGACATTGCCAACATACTGGCTGACAGGTTCAGTGCAAACTTCTCCCACCTTCCCTAAAGAAGAGATATCTATACCAAATGATTGTAGCCCCCCAAACATCTCCAACGCTCAGATGAGAACTGCTCTCTCCAAGGCAAAGAACACAGCATCCATGGGACCTGATGGTGTCCCCGGCTGTGTGCTCCATGAACGCAACGAGGAATTAAACCCACAGTTAGGACAGCTGTTTAATCTTAGTCTCACCTCCGGATACGTACCCAGGGAATGGCGCACAGCGACTGTGGTCCCACTCCACAAAGGCGGTGCCTCCACCGACCCTGGAAATTACCATCCCATTAGCTTGACAAGCCTGATCTGCAAAGCCATGGAAAGGATCATAATGGATCTCATAAATAAAGACATAGGGAATTTGCAGACTTTGGATCCAACCCAGTTTGGCTTTGTCAAAGGCAGATCATGCCTTTTAAACTTGGTTGACTTTTTTGAAACAGTCACCAAGGCCATTGACGAGGGGAAGGCAGTCCATAGAGCCTACCTAGACCTGGTGAAGGCTTTCGATACAATGCCCCACTCGGGTATCATTGAAAAACTCATCAACTTAAATGCAAACCCATACATTACAAGATGGGTTGCAAACTGGCTGAGTGACAGAACCCACAGGGTCAGAGTTGCTGGCGCCATGTCAGACTCTAAGCCAGTCACAAGTGGTGTCCCACAGGGCTCAGTCCTGGGCCCACTCTTGTTTGGCATCTACTTTTCTGAAGTACAAGCAAACACAGGAGGGTTATGGCTGACAAAGTTCGCAGATGACTGCAAACTGGGCGCCGTAGTTGAGAACACATCCGATACAGATATCCTTCAGAAGGGTCTCACAGAAACGGATAACTGGTGCCAGAGCCATGGCCTCAAGTTAAATGCCAAAAAATGCATAGTCATACCCTTCGGGAAAAATAAGGTTACCCCTAGCTACCATATAGGTGGCAATCCCCTGAACACAGAAGAAGTTATTAGGGACCTGGGAACCCAGGTTGACAGTAGCCTTTCATTCAACACTCATATTGCTAAAGTAGTTAGGAAGACCTTCTACATTGCCCACCTTATCACGAAGGGATTCACATCTAGATCAAGGGAAGTCATAGTCTCCCTATACTCATCACTCATCAGACCAATGATCGAGTACAATGCCCCATTCGGAATGTATCTGACCCGACACTTGCAGCAGCTGGAGAGGCCACAAACGTTCCTCACCAAAAGGATAAAGGGTCTCAAAAATCTGTCTTATGCTGCACGACTGAAAGAACTCCAGCTATATTCAGTTGCAGCTTACTCAGAGGTGACCTATGCCTGACATACAAGGCCATGTCAAACCCAGATTTGATGAATATGCTTCATCTCAAAAAATCTAGATCCCTCAGAGCCACAAGGACGGGTGACTTAAACCTCGACACGGTTATTAATAGGACGTGCTGGAGGGATAGATTCATCACCCAAAGACTCCCTATGCTGTGGAACAAAATCCCGGTTTATGTGAGGCAGAGCACCTCGCTGGCCTTGTTCAAGAGGAATCTTGACCAATGGATGGGAGATCACAGATACACCCCAGGGGTTACCTCAGTGTCACTGCTCGACAGAGGCACAGCTAAATAATGGGCATAGTTTCTCCAAACTAAGGGGTGGCATAAGCCACAAAACTATGGCTAGGCTTATAAATGCCCTCGGGCAGATAGCCTAGTATGAACCTATGAACCTATGAACCTATAAGTGGGATGTACCACTGATGGAACCTCTTCTTCTCAGAAGCCGAGACTGCAGCAATCATTGATGCCCTCAGACTCCATCACAGGGTACTGTTGTAAAAGGAGCCAGCAAAGCCAGGAACAATGCACTGCCCTGTGGGCAGAACTGGTAGTGACAGTCAACAATGTGGTTCACCAGGACAGGAGCTATGAACAGGTCTGACACTGTGCCACAGACCTGATACACAATGCACGAGAAAGGGCTGCAGCTGTGGCCAGGGACTGTGCACATGTGGAGGGCCTGCTACTTAAGCACCACTCACAGTCACTGACAAGTCCCTCGCAAACCTTGGTGCAGCCACCGCCTTTGAGGAAACCATCAATACATATGTCATGGAGGTGGGTGGCACAAAATCAACAGCCAAGGAGCATCCATGTAAATACCCCTGTGAGCATCACATCAATACTGTAGCATTCATAGTGGCAGCCTTTGCATACCTAGATGCTTATGTCAGGTCAAACTGCATTTGTGGATGGGATTTTGTAATGCACACAAGTGCACACCTATTGTGAATGTCAGCAATTTGGGTAGCATCACAGCTTGTACTGTACATGTTCATAAATGCACATATTATCCTGTACCAATGCCATGTGTGTGTGCTGACAATACCTCTCCCCCACAACTACATAGGTGCCTCTGGTGTGGCTGGGGAACAGCAACCTGGAGCTGGTGAGTGTGGAACTTTCTTGTTGTGGCTCACCAATACCCTAGGTATGTTGAGGATAGACAGTTTTCCATGCACACAACTGTTACTCTTGGCCATATTGCAACATTTGCATGTTCACTCGTGGTGGGGTTTACTGCGATGCATCACATTCATCATCACAGGATCCTATTCACAGGAGCTGTAACATATTGGCACATACTTTTGTATAGCTGTTGCCACTGTGCTATACAGGGGTACATTAGTATTGTGTCACAGGTGCACTGTGTGTTAGGTGAAGGTCCATAACATGCTCCCACTCCTCACTTATCCCACAGGTGTATAGTAGTAGCAACACTAACTGGACATAGCTGCACTGCATGTTGTTGAGAGCCTGTCCAGACTGTGTCTATTGTGGTCTGATTGTGTGTCATGCATGTCATTCAGAAAGTGTGGTTTGTATAATGCCTTTGTGCCACCTCACTTGTGTGTGTGTGTGTGTGTGTGTGTGTGTGTGTGTGTGTGTGTGTGTGTGTGTGTGTGTGTGTGTGTATGTGTGTGTGTGTGTGTGTGTGTGTGTGTGTGTGTGTATCAGCAAACATTATAGTGCAGGTAGTAATTTACATATATTGTCTTCCCCTCACAGATGAACATGGGAGTTGGGGTCTCTCCCCCTCACAACCTGATGTCAGTGTCTTATTGGACTCTGGTGATGGTGGTGGTCATCGGGAGGCACAAGTGGGGTTGTTGGGGACTGAATCTGTACCATTGGTTGAAATCCCACTTCCATGGACAATGTCTCCACACACAGTCACCATGCCCACACATACCCAGCCCCCAGCAGCCACAGATATTGAACAGTCAGAGGGTGGTGGCATCGAACAGGCTAGTGTGGTGACTATGGCATTTTTGACTGTAGACAGTAGCAATAGCCAGAAAACTGGCGAGGTCCCACACTGGCAGATTGACATGGGTGCTCAAAGGAGGACTGCTGCCCATCCAGACCCTGTCAGAGGTGTCACAGCAGGTGTCACCCGAAGCATGTTTTGATCCCTTATGGAGGCACAGGCATGTTGTGAATGGTACGCCAGATGGATGTTCAGGGTCATGGATGCAGCACTTCCTGCCATGTGTGACAACCTGCATGACATTGGTGATGCCGTGCATCATTTTGTTGATGTTGTGCATAGATGGTGGGGAGAGACATTGTCAGTGCTCAACTGTGCAATGTCTGTGCTTGAACATGTGGTGGGAGTAGGGCAGCAACAATATCAGCTGAGACCCCGTGTGGCCGTGCACATTCACATACCCATAGTGGCTGTACCACCAGTAATACCAAAGGGAGGGTGCTGTCCACACCAGAACATTACAGGCCATGGAAATGTGGTACTGGCCATTCCAGTCAGGGAT
Source organism: Protopterus annectens (assembly GCF_019279795.1). Classification (NCBI taxonomy): domain Eukaryota; kingdom Metazoa; phylum Chordata; order Ceratodontiformes; family Protopteridae; genus Protopterus; species Protopterus annectens. Next base: position 1,084,419,545 of record NC_056728.1, read on the forward strand.
ACAGATCCAGCAGACAGCAGTCACTGTCAGGAAGTAGTACCACATCTGGACTTGGGCCTGGTGGTGCAAGTGTCACTTCTGCAAGAACCAGCTCCCGAGTCCATGGCTGGAGATGATGAACTGTATATCCTGCCTTGCAAGGTCTACAGCTGTGCAACATACCCTTGTGTAGGGCTAGTGCATGGCTTGACTGTGTGCATACACACATTCACACATGACTATCCCATGCAGGTCACCACCAGATGTACACAGCTCCTCTCCATGGCCCAGTTGAACACTACCCCCTCAAGACCCAGACACATGATGTCAACTGTATGACCCAGCCTAGCCCTTTAGCAACCCCACACCACACCCTGCTTCTATATCCCTATATTCACATTTTGTAATTTAAACAATTTATGCTTAGGACTCTCACCAAAAATCAAACTATTTCTTAGGTTACTCAGTATTATATATGCTACTTGTAAAAATGACAATCCAAATCAATTGTTTATATTTGCAATCTTCTACTATTTTGCTTTTATGTTATATGTTGGAGTTTTTCTTCCTGGGCTGTCCCTAAAAATGGGTTATTGTCCCATTGGACGATCCCGGTGAACAAATCTCAATGAATAAATCAATAAAGGAAAAAAGGCCACATTTAAGAAACTATTAAAGGAAAATGAAAATGATGAATACACTGGTAATAAAAGTGAATGTGGGTAATTCAATAAAGCTTACATGGAGCTATTTTCCATATGGGCATAGTGGCGCAGCACGAACACAGATTTAGGAGGTGGAGCAATCCAGAAAACAAGGCTGGGGGCATGCATGAGTCTCCTAGCACTATGCTGACATGGATGCGATCGCAGTATGTAAATCACCTCATTTGCTGGTGAAACCCATGCAAATGAGGTGATTTACCGATCTAAGAAGCAGACAGGCATCCATGTAGGATCTGTGTCTGCAGTAAAAATGTATCAGTTAGTAATCTTGTACCGGACTGCAAAAAAAAAAAAAAAAAAAGCAGGGCTGTAACAACTAAAAGTAAAGCATGCATTAGGTCCATTAGGCATGCCAATCACCAAAACTATGGCCATTGCCATGTACAAGTGATGCAAAATGTGAAAAATCAAAAGTTTTTTTTTTTTAGCACATATGCCTTGTTTAAGCTGAATGCAGCGGCACACAAATATGCGAGCTTGCAAAAAATACATTTAAAATAGTAAAAGGGGAGTAGTAAAGATAAAATGAATTTCCCCATTATACTGGCCAGCATGCAGACTCATACAATGCGGGTTATACTGGTTGCTAAGGACATAGGCTCTTGTGTAGTGATGTAACTAGGATATACACAATCAGGTATATGTAACAGAGCTAAGTTTCCTGAATAGCAAAATGGGCCACCGTGTTCACAGGTACCTAACCATGTAGGAGCTACAACGTGGCGATGTAGGCAGAAGAGGCAGCTGACATGAAAAGGGGGTGTGCCATGGTTTTTGTAAGCACATTGGAGCCCAATGGCTCCTGTTTACACTCAGCTAAGCACAGCTAAGCAGGGGTATGTGTCTGACGCTGCTAAGCTGTGCTTAGCTGGTTAAAGAAATGCTGAGTGTGTTCATGTCCAGGGGAGGGCCTTTTCTGCTCAGCAATGTTTACACTAGTTCCACAGGTTTGTGCAGAGGGCTTAAAATTGGAGGAAATTGAAAAAAATAAAAGGAAATAGCAGACAAAATGAAATCAACTATATATGACTAATAAGGCCTCTACCGCTCACAGTGGCCCTTTCAAACCCCTGAATAATGTAACTGGCAGGTGGAATATATCATAGTCAACCAATCACACAGGCTGCATCTGCAGCACACTAGTATAAAGTATGTAGGCACACTTCAATCTGATTTTCCCACATACTCTGCACCATTGGAGTACGCACATGGGAATTTTAACTGACAAAATGTTAGGGGCTGCTGCTGATTTGCTACATCTGTATGTGCTACAGACTGAAGGCAGTGATGAGAATGATGCTAACAACCAGCCCAGACTGATGAGGACAAGAGTGTTCAGACAGGTGGTAACCTTTCAGGGGCTACATGAGCTGGAGATAGTAGAGTGCTACAGGGTGGACAGGGACATACTACAGCAACTCACCGAGTGCTGCCAGCCTCACTTCAGACTTAGAGTCAACATAGGGGAACCCATCTCAGTGGAAACAAAGGTATGTGTAGCCTTAAGAATACTAGCTACAGGTACTTTCCAAATACCTACTGGGGACATCATGGGGATCTCACAGGCATCTGCATCCAGGGTACTCCACCATTTCCTGGATGTAATGCTAACACATGTTAGTGAGCACATTTATTTCCCCAAAACACCTGAGGACAGGACCATCAATATGTATCGCTTCCACCATGTAGCACACTACTCAGAGGTACTGGGTGCCATAGACTGCACTCATGTGCACATCAAAGCACCAGCCAGTGAGGAGGGTAGAGTTTACATCAACCGCAAGGGCTATCACTCCATCAACTGCCAGGTTGCGTGCAATGCCCAGGGCATTATCATCAAGGTGTTTGTTGGTAGCCCTGGCAGTTATCATGACTCTCACATCTGGCATGCCTCACAGCAGTACGAGGCATTTGCAGGGGGGACATCCCATATGGCCAGCTAATGGGGGATGCTGACTACACACTGGAACCGTGGATAATGACAACCATCAGAAATGCACACTCACCCACTGAAGAATGCCATAATGCACCCGCACAAACTAGGAACATCATAGAGAGTGTGTTTGGACTGCTCAAGTCACGGTTTTGCTGCCTTCACATATCTGGTGGAGCCCTGCAGTACTCTCCAGCCACATGTGCACACATGTTCATAGTATCTCCCATGCTACACATTATAATCCTGTGGAAATAGCTGTGGCAGAAACATCACAGGGAAGGGGACACAGCCCTCCACCATTGCCAAGGTCCCCACAGGCACAGGGGGGACTTGGAGGATGAACCCCCTCAGCCTTTCCCTGTTGGCAGATGTAGGTGTGCCCAGTACACCCTGGCATTGGCAAAGAGGCAATGCATAGCACATGCACTGACACCCTAGGGACCCTGGGACTGACACCTCACTCCAACTTGCACACACAGTAAAAAGGATGCCACACACATCACACTACTTGTACCTTACCATGTAAAGTCTATGTACTGCATGGATCTGACAGAGTCAGCCCTGAAGCACTGCCCTCACAACTGCTGCAGGTGCAAAGCAAGTCATTCTTCTTAACAACAAATGAATGGAGTAGTAGACTGTAGTAGCATATCTTTGGTATTTCTGCATCTATGCAAGGGAATGGGGTGGGCTGCTGGGACAGCAGCAGACAACAAACAGCTATGTGGGACAACAGGGACTCTCTCCCAAATACTGGCTGACCCACAATATGCAGTAGGCCTTAAGCCAGCAAAATCTGCTGCACTATGTGAGAGACTTACAAACAGTGGGGCAAAGGGCAAATGCATGGACATCAATGCTGGAGTATCCCATATATAGCTCTAAACCTACAACAGCAAGAAATATGTACAAAGCCATAAAGAAATGTGGGGTGAAGGCCCAAAAACAGGGACAAGTCCTAAATATTGCTCTTGCAAACATAGAAACTTGATAGAATAACAGCTGTTGCAGTAGCATGAATTCTCTGAAGGGGAAGAAGTCTGAAACTCAAATGTCTGTCATTACTTTTTATCTTCAGTCTTTAATGATTTCACTATTATTTGCCATACAACCACAATTTTATGAAAAATGGGCCCCAAATATGAGCCAAACATCTGGACAGTCTGTGAGGATGCGTACAGTTGAGAGGTATGCCCACCACCCCTCAACACATCCGTGTTCACATAGAACTGCAGTAACATTTATGTTTGTAAGGTGAAAGCAGCAGGCCACACATTCCCAGGGCTGTCACAATCAACGTGATAACTTGTTCCATTTCTACAATGTGCTATGTATGTTTGTGGTTAATAGTGTCAGGACGTAGACAGTGTTTAGAGGTGGCTGCTGTTGCTTAGTGGTTTTTAAGTGTAGTACTGTAGGTTTTAGGGCCCATGGTTCGAGACTGGCCATGGCAACTATTTTGCATGTCAACTGCACCAATGGTAGGAGTTGTACACACTGGCCAGAACTCAATATTTGTTACTGCAGGAAAGTTAGACAATGGAAAGACAGGGACCACACATATGGACAGTACACAGCTCTGAGTAACCTACACAGTGCCTAGTAAAACAGTAGGTTGTGACAAATCAGTTGAGTACCAGGATATAAAGGCTGCCATGTCACTGGGTCAGCACTGACAACAAGTCAGTAGGCACCATCCATACCTCTGCAATGACAGGTGTCACAGAATGTCCACACGTATGTCTCATATATCTGTTCTGCTTGTCATAACATTACATTTGGCGGCCAAACTATTTGCAAACCAATAAAGGTTGATGTGAAAACATCAATGACAGACAGTTAAGATGCAGATGTCATACCCATAAGTAAATGCAAGATAATACAAAACCATTCTACCAACTGTGTACATTTGGAAGATCAATATTAAGAGCCTTCCCCCATCTCTGGGCCTGTGTCTGATTGTTATATATGTGCCTGTCCAGATGTCCATCTGTAAGTGTTTAAGAGCTATGTCCAACCTGTTGCCTCATAATAACAGTGCAACACAAACTGTCTGAGGACCACAGCAGATGTATGGGGCACAATGATGGCCAACCTGCTAAACAGGTAAAGTCAGAGGTGTGAAGTCTGTAACCCTGTGTGTGATGCTACGATATCTACCCCACTCAGACCATAATTACAAACACATAACAGCAACAACTGTGGACAAAGGCTGTGGCTGGACTACAGAAGCACAGAGAGACACATATAAGGGGAAGGGGAACCACTGGCCAGACAAACATAGAATGTGCACACTACAACATTTTGTGCTGTAACATACTTCCCTGCAGTGTATGGGGTCAGTAAACAAATGTCTGTAAGTGCTCCGTCACATTACTCTATACTGATCCATTACTGACATACCAGGAAATCACAGTACTATGTAGAATATACCACACATATTATGGAAAACTCAGGTCAGTTCAATGTACTCTGTGCCCGCAACAGGGTATGACTCAGTTAATAAGGATACCACACAACCAGGAGATCCCCAGCCAGTATATCACTGAGGTGCTGTACTGTTTACACAGGTAAATCAGCCAATTGGCTATAGCACACAAAATCCTAGACCAGAGTACAGCTACCTCTGGAATGGTCTCCTACTCTTACTGTAGAAGGTCATACTGTGCATGCTCCTACACTTAGAGAATTACAGACCATGTTTAAACCCACATCTGACTATACAACTTTTTTGTCCAGATATGTCTTTGCATACAGACAGCTATGCACACCTTACCTGTGCCTCCCCACTCTGATCACACAAGATTACCTTCAGCTATCTGTAGGTGACACATATGTGATATATCTGCATCTGTTGTGTGATAGACATACATATATATATATATATATATATATATAGTAACATATACAAATATATCAATTAAAGACAGGCAGTGACATTCATAGGATCCTCTTTCTGTGTTTGTACCACAATTTCACCTTCTTCTTGATGAACTCTACAACCATTCTTCTGTTTCTTTGCCATTGAATCATATTCCTTATTAGCATGCATATCAACCTGTACTGCTAGTCCTCATTTTTTTATTATTATCATTGTTGGTTCTTTTGATGGTTCTGAAATGAATGGGGCTACATTTTGCTTCGTTGATAGGTTCATAAGAAGAAGGTGAAATTGTGATACAATCACTGAAGGAATATCCTATGACTAAACTAGGAGAAACAGCAATACCTTTGATTTTTGATAATATGACTGGAACAATCCCTAAAAAAGGATTAACACATGTACCCCTCATGCAACAACTTCCTTTTTTATTACAGACATAAACATTTTGGAGCCTGAGATCGGCAAGCAGAGAGAGGAAAAAAAGAAAAGTGAATTAGATAACCACAAAGTCTCACTCATAGTAAATATTTCTGGGTTACTGCTAAGTGAGGAGCAATTAAGTGTACTTGAGAAAGGTCTAAGTTTCATACCCTCCATACAATCTCCACTACATGAAATAGTAATGGACTTGAAGGGTTTTGGTTGAAATGTTACTTTGAAGCATATATTTGGTAGTAAAGATGGTGCTGAAGATGTCAAGGCAAGTATATATAAAAACAAAACAAGTAGCTTTGCTCCTGCTATTCATCCTTCAGTGGAAATGTTCATTCGACTTATATGATATATGAAAACAGGCAAGGGAATTACTCTAAGCAATATCATAACTTGACCCAAAAGGAGTTCCAAGGGTTAAATGAACTGAGGCAGTGTACAGATATTGTGGTAAGGCCAGCAGATAAAGATGCAGCTATTGTGGTGATGAGTTCCAATAACTACACAACAAAAATGGAAGATCTGCTCAGCAGAACAAAAACATACTTAGTGCTAAGCAAAAAAGATCTAAATGTATGGATAAATAATGTCAAAGATAGCCTATATGAGATGCTAATGAACAGGATGAATTAGTGGACTGCTTAAAATACACAAAAACTGCCTCAAACCACTGATGCGTCCAATAGTAGCAGGAACTGGCTGGGTCACAGATCCACTATCAATCTATCTGGAGAATGAATTAAAGAAGCTATTGAGCAGAGCAAACACTGTTATAAAAGACTCAGCAGACGTCTTGCAAAATCTACATGGAAGTATGGAAAATAGATGCTCGTTTAAAGATTTGATTTTGGTAACTTTGGATGCAAATAATTTATTTACGTTCATACCAAACGAGTTTGGCATAGAATCCATTTGGAAATTTGCTAGTCCATTTCTATCTAATACCCCATTAAGTTGCAGTTTTCTAGAATTGGTACTGGAAAACAATGTGTTTACTTATGGCAATACTTATTACTGGCAGAGATTGGGAGTAGCAATGGGGACCCCCTGTGCTAATAGCTATGCCAATTTGGTACTTGCCCAATGGGAAAAGGAATGGCTGGATGACACCAGAAATACTTGGACCAGCAAACTACAAAATTATAGTAGATTTGTGGATGATATCTTTATTGCATGGGAAGGAAGTGAAACTTCACTTAATTTCATCGATTTTTTGAGCATGACAACCATCTTGCTGAAATTCCAGGTTAAAAGCTCACATCATGAAATAGAATTTTTGGATGTGAAATTGAGTTTAGATCCTATTAAAGGCATTGAAACAATGATATACAGAAAACCTATGTGGCATAATCATATGCTACACTACTGAAGTGTGCATCCCAGACATATTTTCCACAATATAGTGGATAATCAAGCACTACGAGTACCTAAACTTTGTACAAACTAAGACGTTTATTTGATGGAACATGAGAAACTGTTGAATAACTTTTTGGAAAGAGGGTATAAAGAAAAAAAGATTACTAAAGGCAAACAGCAAATATTGAGAATACATGAACATAAAGGTAGACCTCATTATTATAAGAGGAGTGACCAAGAGATGAAGCAGAATAAAGAAAGCTGCTCCAAAGAACACAAAGTAAGGTGTATGATCACATATACCACAGACAATGCAGCTATATGTGGCACTATTAAGAAATATTGGCCGATTTTAACTTCAGATATTAGAGTTTAAGAACTGGTTGGAGAAAAACCCAAATGTCCACTGTGATGACAGTGCCCTGACCCAGCAATCAAGGATCCTCAATCCTCACCACTAACACCAGGGAGGTCATCTCACAGAAGAGAGGAAAGGATAACTAATACACATAGTAAAGTACAATTTCCCTTAAGTGCACACAGAGATCACAGTCAGTCTGGGGCTGGTGGCTCCCTTGCTCACCAGGTCCCCAGTAAGACTCCCCACTGGTACAGCTATATTGTCCAGGTCCCAACCTAGTTGGGCAAGCTAAAACCCCCAGTACCCTCTCTGTCCAACCAGTGCTTCATGTCCGTGCCCAAGTAGCTAACACAACACACACACACTTTGAGATAAGTATTTATACAACTTCACAGACACTCCTGGGAAAGGTTGACACAGATTCTTCAGCTGTGCCCCTTTACCTAGACCATACAGTAACAATCCCTGCCACCACCAAACTAATAATATCAGCTACTAAAAGGCCCTTAAAAGGGTGTCCAATTATTACTGTGCAACATTATTATCCAATGGTAATGTGACTATTCAGTCTAGACTTATTGGAAGGGCTTAGACAGTAAACTCAATAAATATATAATGTACTCTAAAGCATAATTTATCTCTACATAAACCAGTCACAGGTAGAAGGTTTTTAAAATATTTAATAATAAATAATTAAAACACAAGACACAACTACTACACCACAGAGATATCTAAGAGTTCAGAGATCACACAGAAACTTAAAATAATACAGTAGGACAGGTCTGATTTCAAAGAAAAATACCTAATTAATCTTTACTAGCTTTAACTATTCCTACAAGAAATCACAGTGCTAGAAACTTACATGTGAGCTTAGGCAGAGTGCTGATAAGTTGGATATCAAGATCAAAATGTTCTCAGTCTCTTGTGAGAAATAGTATTTAAACATTACTAACAGCATGTCTGCTGGGTCCCTCCCAAATTACATCATGCTGACACTTAGGTTTTCCCAGGCAAACAAACTGCATTATTTAGCAATCTAACACCTGCTCAGAAACTTACAACAATATAAGTCATTTCACATGTATACTCTAACAGAAACCAGAACAATAAAGCACACTCCACATCTAAATTCTGGTCATAAACTTTAGCCTTAAAACAATGGGCATGAAACCTTCATCCAGACTCACTGGAGCCAAATTCTAACATGAAAGGATCACAACATTCTGCACTAGGCCAGTAGAATGCAATGTTGCCACATATTTTGCAGTTCCACATTTCACAGTATTCTTTTACACTCGAGAAAACATATCTGTATTTTTTTACATTTATTTACAAATGACAGAATTATATATCAAATTCTATTTGACTAGGCTGGCAGACTTCGCCCATTTCTCCCCAGTCATCACATCTCTTCCACCCTGGGGAACTCAAGCAAGTTTTTCAAGTTTCCCTTGAGAAACATTGCTTGAGACTGTCAGGTCTATCTGGGTGTACCTCACCCCATTCCCTGCCTTGAGAGCCCATCTGCATTGGCATTGCTACTCCCACTGCCGTGCTGTACTCACATATCATATGCTTGCAACCCCAGACTCCATCTTAGCAACTTGGCATTTTGCTGACTGGTTCTGTTTAACCATATTAGAGGGTTGTGATCTGTCATCACAGTGAATTTTCTTCTATACAGATAAGGCTGAAGTTTTTGAAGTGCCCAAACTATGGCTAGACATTCCTTTTCTACCGCTGCATAGCATTCCTCCCTGGGTTGGCGCCTATGACTGAGATAAACTACTGGGTGCTCTTATCCCTCTGAAGAAATCTGGCTAAGTACAGCCCCCACCCCATAGTTTGAAGCATCCACCTGCACAACAAATTATTTGCTATAGTCTGGACTGGCTAACACAGGGGGGTCCTCCCAAAACTTCCTTAAGCTTTTGAAATGCCTGCTCACATGCTGGGGACCACACTATCTTATCTGGCCTCTTCTTCCTTGTCAGCTCTGTGAGGGGAGCAGCTATGGTACTATAATTGGGAAATAACTTTCTGTAGTACCCTGTTGTCCCTAAGAATGCCCTCACCTGCTTTTTGGTAACAGGTGCAGGCCATACCTGAATGGCTTCCACTTTGGTAGGTTTTGGCCTTATCTTACCACTCCCCACTCTATGTCCTAGGTAGGAGACCTCTGCCATACCCACCTGACATTTGCTCAGCTTAATGGTCAACCCTGCCCTCTGTAGTCTGCCCAGCACCTCTCTGACATGCTGAAGGTACTCTTGCCAGGAATGGCTGTAGATAGCAATATCATCCATGTAAGCAAGGGAAAACCCTCCTGCTCTTGCTAAGATATGATCTACCAGCCTTTGGAAAGCCGCTGGGGCATTCTTCATCCCAAAGGGCATATTTGTGAACTCATACAAGCCAAAAGGAGTCACAAAGGCTGACTTCTCTCTAGCATTGGGAGTCAATGGCACCTGCCAGTAACCCTTGGTAAAATCAATGGTTGTAAGATACTTAGCCCCACCCAGCTGCTCTAGGGTCTCATCTGTCCTAGGCATGGGGTAAGCATCTGCCTCTGTGTGACTATTTAATTTACTGTAATCCACACAGAACCTGGTGCTGCCATCCTTCTTTGGCACCAACACCACTGGTGAGGCCCAGGGGCTGTTGAACTCTTGAATCATCCCAAATTCCAACATCTCCTGTACCTCCTTCTTCAGAGTCTGTTTGACTCTCTCAGGCACCCTATAAGGGGCCTGTCTGATAGGCCTTTGGAGTCCTGTATCCACCTGGTGCTGCACCAGGTGGGTGCTCCCTGGTTTCCCAGTGAACACGTCCCCAAACTCCTGCAACACTGCTCGGATTTCTCGAACCTGGGTAGGAGATAGCTGCTGGGATATTGCTCCCCTCCACCGAGGTGTCAGCCTGAGCCACACTGAAGAGATCAGTCACAAGGTCTCTCTCAGACTCCTCCTGCAATCCACTGCAAATGCTCAGCACAACGGCCTCCCTATCATTGTAAGGTTTCATCATGTTAACATGGTACAATTTGTGCCCCTGCCTTCTGCCTAGCAGTTCCACCATGTAGTTAACATCACTTACCTTTCTTACCACCTTTAGGGTCCCTCCCAAACTGCTTGCAACTTGTTGTGTTTGACAGGAATGAGAAACATCACCTGCTACCCTACAGCATACTCTCTAGCGTGAGCATTCCTGTCATACCACACGTTTTTCTGTTGTTGGGCTTTTGCCAGGTTCTCCTGAGCCAGGCCCATGAGTTCCCTGAGCCTTGTTCTGAGGTTTAGGATGTATGCCACAACAGACTCCTTATGAGACTCACACTCACCTTCCCACTCATCTCAAATTAAATCTAGAGATCCCATCACCCTATGCCCATACAGCAACTCAAAGGGTGAAAAACCTGTGGATTTCTGGGGAACCTCTCTGTAAGCAAACAACAGATGGGGAAAATATTTGTCCCATTTCCTCTTAAACTGATCTGCAAATGCCCGTAGCATGGACATGATTGTAGAGTTTAACCTCTCAACAAGACCATTAGTCTGGGGATGGTAGGAGGTGGTCTTCATGTGCTTCACCCCACAGGACTTCCACAGACAAGCCAGCAGGTCTGACATAAAATTGACACCTCTGTCAGACAGTATTTCTTTTTGGAAACCTACCCTGCTGAAAATCTCTAACAAAGTATTTGCCACCTTCTCTGCATCAGTGGAGGACAAAGCCACTGCCTCAGTGTATCATGTAGCACAATCTACAATCACTAGGATATACTTTTCCATGTGGAACTTGGAGTACTCACAGGACCCACAATATCCATAGCTACCCTCTGAAATGGCTCGTCAATCACAGACAAAGGCATCAAAGGAGCTCTCACCATGTCTCCTGCCTTGCCTACCTTTTGGCACTGCTCACAGGTCCTGCAGTACCCTGTCACATCTCTGGAAATTCCAGGCCAATAGAAGTTTTGCATAATATGCCTCTTTTTACGTTTTATACCCATATGACCTGCAAAGGGAATATCATGGGCTATGGCTAGAAGCGCCAGATGGTAAGCTCTAGGCACTACCAACTGCTGTAATCTCTCACCTTCTAGCCCTCCCTCAGGGGTCCACTCTTGTACAGTAACCCTTTGTTCCAGTATACAGATTCCCCCTTCCCTTGAGAATCAGATGGCTCCCTAGCTACTTGCCTCAGGCCTTGCAATGTAGGGTCTGAGAGCTGAGCCTGTCTCAAGTCTCTCCTTGTAACCCTTCCCAGCTCCCCTTCCACAGCACGTCTGGCATCCTCTGACAGTGGTACCTCACTGTCAGCCTGGGTACTACTACTCACCTCTACCTTTGCAGTTACCCTGTCCAAAGGAACATCAGTACCCACAAACAGCTGTGGTTCACATTCAGTCTCACTGCTACAGCGTAGCTCACTCCCTGAATTAACCACCTCAGCAGTCCTGGCTGCAAGTATGCAGTCTGTCTGGGTCTCCCCCAGGTACAAGACCCACATGCTTGTCTCCTAGCCTCACTGCATGTAACTGCATAAGTACATAGTACTGCCTCATCCAAATCCTTCCCTCTCAGGACATCTGCGGGATAGTAGTTCCATACCCCTGTTGTCTCAAGACAACCTACTGCTGGCATTTTGTATTTCCCACTTACTGGCTCCCTCACCTTTGGTTCCCCACCTTGCCTCCATGGACATCTGTATGCCACATGGCCCCATTGGTTGCATTCAAAACATTTAACCCTAGCTCTCAGACATGTACCTGGACTAGTGGCTTTCCCTGCTACTGGTGGATTCTGTTAGGGCAGTCTGTGCTGCCCACCATGGGTTCCCTTAGTCCCATGAGCAGTACTGGGGGGGGGTCCCTTTCCTGTGCAAGGCTGCCCTGTTTGCTAGGTATAGGTCTCCCTTTTTCCCCATCTCCTCTAAAGTAGCACACTCATTATCAGCTAAACAGATCCTCATGTCCTCAGGCAAAGTGCTAAGGGCTTGTTCCCTTACCACAGGGTCTGCCAGCCCTTTAGAAGTGGTGACCTGGCATCCACTCACACAGTTATGAAAATAAGTGCTCAGTTCAGCAACATATTCACATACATTTTCATCTGCCTTGTGTCTATGCTCACAAACTTTTTCCTATACATTTCAAGTGTTAGCTTAAAACATTCCAACAAGTGTCTTTTTGCAGCAGTATAATCAAAACAGTCGGTGTCATGCATTTTTGCAAAAGACGTTACAGCTTTACCATGGAGTAAGGGGTGTAGGAACGGTACCCTGAGCTCTTGGTCAACTTCATACTGTTTACATACCCACTCAAACATATGAATAAAGCTATCAAAATTATCCCCCTCTTTAAACTGTGGAAGAAATTTACTGACGTTTTGTGCTTCTGGGGTCCAGTTACTCCCTTCCCCATTACCTCCATGATTCTGGCTAAGTGTCAGCATTTCCCTTTCATGCCTCCTCTGCCATTCATTTTCCTTAGCTTGTAGACTCCTCATTTTCTTGGCTGCTTCTAGTTCCATACGCCTTGCATCCAACTCAAGTCTCTTTAGCTCCAGCTGGATTTTTAAGTCCACTGCAGAAAGGTTGAGCTGCCCATTCTCTGAGGATATTGTATCTCCACTGTCAGTCTGATTGTCCTCCAGGCTGCTGTTTCCTGATGCAGCTGTAACTATGGCTGTAATCAGGTCTGCTTTAGTCAGGTTTCCATGCACCAGTCCCCTAGCCTGGCACAGCTCCACCAGCTGGCTCCTTGTTAGCTTTCCATACTCTTCTGCTGAGATACTGCCTGTTCACCCTGATTAAAACTAAGCTAACAAAAGAAATAAAAAAATTGTGATATGAACTCTGAGTGTACACTGCGTGGCTGTTTTAGAGTACAAAAACACTTTTAGAGATCACTGTACATAAGCTACAGGAATTCACTCTACCCACACCACTACAAGCCACTTAGAATGTGGAGTAGATCCCACCACTGCCAAACACTTGTGATGACCGTGCCCTGGCCCAGCAATCAATGAGCCTCAATCCTCACCACTAAAACCAGGGAGGTCATCTCATAGAAGAGAGGAAAGCATAACTAATACACACAGTAAAGTACAATTTCCCTTAAGTGCACACAGAGATCACAGTCTGGAGCTGGTTGCTCCCTTGCTCACCAGGTCCCCAATAAGACTCCCCACTGACATAAGTTAAAATACACAGATTGCTATTTGCTTGAATGAAAGAAACTTCAACTACATAATTGTATCCATCATTATTATCATTATTATTATTCTGTTATACACATACACAGTCAACAATGGGGCCATAATAGCTGGGTACAGAGGCCATCTGTGGATGGCTGACCCTGTTGTCATGATCGAGTTAAAATCTCAATAGCCTTTCTTTGCAGACATTACCACACAAGTTTGGGTACTTTACCTGAGTAATTTTTTCTCGTAATTAGAAATCTGAGGTGTGCACAGTCAGGTATCTGTAATTGATGTGTATAGGCATTAGTAGATTATAAGCATAGCAGTCTGAGTGGCCTTAATTTTGGAAGATTAATCCAAAAGAGCATGCACATTTATGTGTGGTCAAAAAATGTGTGCAGGATGTAGGGTCCCATGGTTTGAAAGCTGCTAAGGGCCCACAGCACACTTAATTCTCAAATACTTCTCTAAATCTGGGGAATAAGATGCGAATTAACAAGATAAAAAACAGGGCATTGAAAAATGCATTCTTAGCTCTTTATCTATTTTTGCAGTGGGGTGGTTGATTGCTGAACTCTGTAGAAAAGAAAATACTCTGAGATACTATAGTCTTAGATTTAGAATATTCTCCCTAATCTGCACTTTAGTTCTCCTATTCCAAGGATCATAGTTGCTGTCCTTACACTATTTATAATCAGCCCTACTGTAAAAGATAATTTCCTTTCTTCTATGTTTTTGGAGAGTTCATTGGTTATTCTGCCCTTTTTTAACATAGACCGTGAAGATCTACTTGCTAACATCTGCTCTCCTGATAAGGGTAATGCTGATGACAGAAACATATGACACCACTGAGTAATCTTTATTTGGGTCTATATTACCTAATCAAAACAGATAAACATTGAACGCCATTTCATCGACCACTAAACATCGAACTACCATTTATGCAAAGGGACAATTCAGCAAATTTTTTCCTAGGGGAAAAAAATCACTTGGTCAACCAGAAAAGGCACATCACTTCAAACAATATAAAGTGGGGGGCTTTGCCCCCACATCCCTCTTAACTAAATATACCAACTTCGAGATCACACTACAGTGGGGAAAAGGGCAAATTCGCAACAATGGCCATGTGATTTTTTTTCCTAGGGAAAAAAAGAATTACTAAATTGGCCATTTACATCAATGGTAGTTCGATGCTAAGTGGTCGATGAAACAGCATTCGAAATTTAGCCATTTCAATTAGGTAATATGGGTCTACTTCACATTGTCGAAGGCCAACAATATTGAAGCTGATATTGCCGGTACCAGATTAGCAAAAGCAAAAAAACATTGAACGTTTAAACAGAAATCTCCGTAAGGGGAGATTTCAGTTTAGTTCAATGTAGTGCAGTCTCGGAGTTGGTATATTTAAGTAGAGGGATGTGGGGGGTGCACCCCCCACATGGGTGGTGCAAGGGAGCTTGCCCCCCTGCTTGCAAAGGTAAGTTTTTATTTATTTTTGTTTTTAGGCATTTTTTTTTAATCTTTTGATGTTTCAGAATTCGATGATATGGTGTCGACCATATCAGATTCGATATTCTGAAACTTCGATAAGATAATATAGACTTGGTAATATGTACATAGTGGTGCTGGTGCAACTTTACTCTACTCAATGTAGGCAGAGGTATATCGCAAATAAACTAAAAAATACATATTTTTTATAATTTATCTATTCAGTATATAGAACACAGTTCTGGGTGTCTTTGGTTGCACACATTATCCTGAGTAGCAAATAATAACTGTGTTAACCCTAATCAAAAGAAAAAATAAAAATGGTTTTCTCATAGCTTTCACTTTGAAAATAACTTGAATATGCATTTCATGTTAATGAGTGGTATTTCTATGTACTTTCCAATGGTTTTATCCCAAGGTATCTCATTTTTCTGTTCACCTTCATTTAAAAATGTATTTGCCTGTTAACGTATTGCATAATTTAGTGGATTGATAAAAAAAACTTACAATAGTTGAGAATGAGGCATGACATGTTTGAAAAGTATTCCATTAGTTTTACACTTGTGGGAACAATGGAGTGAGATTTGAGACCTCTAACATACAATACAGAACCACCCAAGAAAAATGTATTTATTTATTGTTCCTTTCATGGGTTACCAATGTTTCTGCTTCATTAAGGAAAGTGGTTATCTTTTTATGGTTACCCTAGTTAAATATCTTTTGTAAATATCTGGAACAGTTCTTCATGGTACAGCTATTGTTTCATAGGAGAACAGACACTTGTCATCCCATATTTTTTCATGACATTTGAAGCAAATGCTAACGCAAAATGCTAATGAAGTGCATCAGACACTTCTTGGATGTCAACAACTAAAAAGAAAGCCCATTGGATAATGAAATAACATTAATATATGAAAAAATGGTTCAACAAGTTCCAGTTATTATTTTGATAAAGTAATTTACCATGACTATTATTTGTTCAGCCTTTTTATTTTGTATTAAGATTAATGGAAATCCACCAAAGGGAAATAGAAATGCATACATTATGTTATCTGGTGGTTAGGCTCAATCATATATAAGGCAATACTCATTGAAAACAGTTGTCCATTTTTTTGTGCACGTGTAAATATTTTACCATAGTTTTTTTTTTTATTATTTTTATTTTTGTTTGAAAAAAATTAGGGAAGTTATTTTACAAGCCATCACACGCAATGCTTTTTCTGACTGTAATTCTAGGGTCGCGGTGGTGCAGCAGTTAGCATTGTTCCCTTACAGTAAGAGGTTCTCCCATTCGATTCTTGGCTGGAGCACCTTCTGTGTGGACATAACAAAAACCAAAAATGGACAAATGTATTCTTTGTCCATTTTTGTCATTTCTTACTAGTTTTGCCCTTATTGGGTATAATTTTGCCTTCTGTGTGGAATCTGCATGTCCTCCCCACAGTCAAATGATGTTTAAGGACATGCAGGTAGGTGCATGCATGAACGGGTGTGCCTTCTCTGAAGGTTGGGTGCTGGGCTTGCAACTCGGCACCGTAAAAATCCACTATCGATCATTAGCAGATGGAGTTCCACTGTGGCTACCCCTAACCGGGAAAAGCCAAAATACTTTAATATCTTCATTGATTGGATGATTGCAGAAGGAGTAAATGGGACATGAAAGATCACCTATAAAGTGATTCCACCCTATAAGTGAAAAAAATCTACATAATTGCATAATGAATGTCTTGAAAGTAAACATCCATCCAAAAAAGAGATGCAGAAAGTATCTCTTCTTCTTTAATCAATATATTTTCTAAAAATGTTCCATGCACAATATTTGTAAATGGACAGCAAGATACCAAAGCAGATGAGTACATCAGGAGTTCAGCTGCCACTAAGGGAAAGTTATTATTCTTGCAACTGACTTTAGTAATGTCCCATCAAAATGAAAAAGGTGTGATCATCCACAAAGTATATAAATGTCTAAATAGGAAAGTATATATATATATATATATATATATATATATATATATATATATATATATATATACATATATATATACATATATATATATATATATATATATATATATATATATATATATATATCTATATGTATATATATATATATATATATATATATATATATATATATATATATATATATATATATAAAACCTGCAGACATTTTTATCCAACCTCATTCAGTGGCATCTTTAATATATAAACAAAATAAGATGTTTGTAACTCAAACAAATATCTTGTTGAGACAACCTCATTGTAACTATGGCTACACTGTCAATATAAAAAATGATTATGTTAAATAAAATTAAGAATTCAATACACAGGAGGTTCAGATTCAAAAGTTTACTAGTGTACACCAGGAGGCAAAAAATGTACAAGTACAGAATTTTGTCTGACATGAAACAGGAAGCACACAATTTTATATAGGTTTAACATTTAAGCTATGCCCACCTTACTGACGTGATATGTCACAGGGCATCTACATCACTTTAGCTTACAGTCCTTTATTCATAAAGCTGTTGATGCTGTATATTTAAAAAAACTTTTCCTCTAGATACAATACGGCCTTGCTATCCAGCTGGTCAGACATAATGTCTTTCTGTAAAGTTACTTCTTCAAGGTTTCATATCAGTTCGAATACAATAGCAGCTTCAGTCTTTTAATACACCTCTTTGTTCTCTGTTACACTTTCTCACACAGCTGCATGCTATCTCAGTAACACATATACAAGGCCAAATCATTCCAACAGGAAAGAGCAGAAGATTTCATTATTTCACACATTTAATTTCCTGACCCAGCAGATAATCACTTGTGAAAAGCATAAACGTTAAAACTTGCTAAGCTAGCATTCTGCCAGGGTCAAAGATCAGCTTTGCTTCAAGCCACACTGCAGTTTCAAAACTACTTACATTTACACATGAATTAATCCTTACTGCTATATGATTAATAGAATAAAATGCATTATATACTACTTTGCTTTTAAACTAGCATTTCTCATATATTCAAATACACATTTTTCTAACATTTTCCCCCTATTAATACTTTTTATTCTATTTTGAAGTATGCATAGTGTCATTTCATCTCCCAACTTCTTCCACTTAGGATTTTCAGCTAGGTGAGTCATTCAATCTATACTTCAGAAAAAAATGTCATTTGAGATCAATCTTTCAATCTCAGTATCTTGGTACAAAGTTTCAGTAACAGATACATCAATAAAATCTTTGATTAATCTTTTCATGCAAGGAATTCCACAGCAAACACATGCTCCTATTAGGAGTATACCTACACAAATGGCAATCAGAATATTCATTAGGATGGAACCCCACCCCCCAAATAGATTCTGGAAAAAGTCCATCAGTGGGTTTGGGCCTGGTTCAGTCATGGCTGATACTTGCTGAATTACCTCTAGGTGGTTATTGATCTCATGACGATTGTCAGGAATATAAGCACAGCATTCTTCTTTGATAAGCGCGCACGTACCACCTCTCGCCGCTAGGGTGAAGTCAAGAGCCATCCGATTTTGTAGCACAACAGTTCTCATTGCATTCAGTTCATCAGTCACCAGTTCTAGGGTGGAAAAAGTTGCATTACTCATTACTTCGAGAAGTTTCGACAACTTCCTCAACTCCCAGATCGATTTGACTGCTCCATAGGCTGGGAATATTCCTGCCCAGGATATAACACTGTCACTCAAGTCCATATGAGTTAATTTGCTTTTGTCTTTTACTGAATTGTGGTCTTTCCAGCCAGCTTCGATCTTTCCAACTGGATTCACAGGTTTTTCAACTGGACCTTCGGTTTTCGGGCTGCTTCTCTCACGTTTGTATCTTACCCAAAGGTAATTCTGCAGTATGTCTTATTGCCGGAACCAAATAACCCAAAAAACAACTGCCGGACCAATTCTCAGGTAACCATTTATATGCCTTTTTCCCACAAATAAAATAACAGTTTTCTACTTTAGTACTAATACGCATCAGCCCTGCATGAAACATTTTCTGATCTATAACTGACAATTGTTTAAACAAAACTGGATTTTTAATGTCATTCATAGTTGTTTTCAATGAGTTCAAATACGAGTCATAATTAGTATTGCAAAAGGTATTGCCATTACCATTCTTAATATAACATCGGTAAGATATGGTTATATTACAATTGCTCCAGCCCACCTGGAGGGTGTCATTTTTATAAAAACATACAACTCCTTTTGTGTGACAGGTAAAATAAAGCTATTTTGTCCTGTGATCTCACAGTTCCTGTATCGAAAAGTAAATTCTCCCAAGTCTCATTTATCCCCAAAGGGACAGCGGACATTATCAGTCCTCCATATGCTGTTGGTATAGCTGTACAAACCCAGCAATTTGAAATGTTCATATTCTCTGCATATACACGTTTCATGGCTAGGTATGTGTTAAAATTTGGATGCCAGTCTATATATGTTTCATCACGCCTTCCCACTTTCACTTGTGTGGTTGTGTGTAGGATAAACCACAACAAGAGGAAAATTGTCACAATTACAGTCAATAAATGTACACTCAACAAAATGATTATGCAACATCTCTGCGGTTGATCTAAATTTCTATTCGCTTTGTTTTTGGCCATCTCGGTCTGGTTGTGTATCAGTCACAAAGTTTTTATCAAGTTGAAAGTTCTTTACCAGTTTACAATGTGTCAAATGAACCCAAGACGTCCTCTTGGCCACTCTAACTGCAGTAGGCGTTGCCAACAGAACCTGGTATGGTCCCTCCCACTTTGGACTCGCCCGATTCTTCCTTTTCGTCACTTTCAGCCAAACCCACCACCCTGGGGCCAAGACTGCTTCCACCGGTCTGGTCTGTTCCTTATCTGAAAAAGAGTTAAACTGCAAAACAGATTTATTTGTTAAAAGTTTCCTCATATAACTAGCTAATGAACTGTCAGCCTCTTGCTCTGCAGGCATGACAGCTTTCCATTGAGGCACATAATATGCTCTCCCAAAAATAATTTCAAAGGGATTCAAACCCTTTACATTTGGAACTGTTCTCATACTCAGCAGTGCTAAAGGCAGACAGTATATCCAATTCTTTTGGGTTTCCTCTACTAGCTTCCTAAGTTTACTTTTTAGGGTACCATTGTACCTTTCCACCAGTCCTGCTGACTGTGGGTGGTAGGCACAATGGTTCTTTAAGGAGATACCAAAAAATCTCCCAAGTTGGTGGATTGTCAGGTTTACAAAATGTGTGCCGTTGTCACTATAAATACTTTCCGGAATGCCAAATCTAGGGATTACTTCTTTTATCAGGGCTTTCGCCACTGTTGCTGCATCCGGGTTTTTGGTTGGAAAAGCTTCTACCCATTTAGCAAACATGTCTACAATAACTAAACAAAACTTCTTCCCTTCACATTTATTCAATTCTATGAAATCCATACAAATAGTATGGAACGGGTATGGTGGTATAGGAAAACTTCCTTGCTTGGTTTTAAATGCTCCTTGTGCATGGTGCTTGTTACAAGTATGACAAGCTGCACAAAATTTTTTTGTGTAGTCTGTGTATCCAAATGTTTGGAATATTCGATTTACTAACTGTACCATCCCCCCTGTTGAGACATGGCACTGCCCATGGCTCAACAAAGCTGCATATCTAAATAAATTAGACGGCAATATCGGTTTTCTTTCTTTGGAAATGTACAGTCCATTCTCAAGAATTGCACCTCGTTTTACCCATTTTTGTTTTTCTGCTTTTGTAGAAAGCATCTGCATTGTTTTTAACATGTCTAAATCTAACATCTCAAAGGGTTGTAATTCCTCATTTAAAAGTAAAGTTTCTGAGTCTGAGGCTGCTTGCTTTGCAGCTGCATCAGCTCGTGCATTGCCTTTCGAAATCTTATCCTGTTGTTTTGTATGAGCTACACATTTACAAATAGCTGCTTTGGTAGGTAACTGAATAGATTCTAATAACTCCAAAATAAATTGCGCATGATTAATAGGTTTTCCACTAGATGTTGGGCAGGATTCAGGAAGGCTTACACGGAGTTCAAGAGTAGTGTAAGCCTCCGTGTAAGCCTCCCGATCCAGGAACAGCCCAAACCTCCGTGTAAGAGACAGCTAACACGTCTCTTACACGGACTGGCGGAATGCTCAATACCTCATTTGCAGCTCAAAGATATGCAAATGAGGTATTTGAGCGATCCAAGAAGCCCAAACCAGTCCGTGTAATGGACGTGTTAGCTGCAGAAATGTACTCAGCTGACAACTGAGTACATTTCTGCAAAATTGAAAACGGAGCTATGTCAGCTCCAAATAAAGGGTGCATATGTTTCATTTAGCATGCCAATGGCCAAATATATGGCCATTGGCATGAAAAAGTGTTGCAAAAATATATTAAATAACTTTTGTTTTTCGTGAGATTATGATGTTTAACTGCAGCGCACACCCGCGCAAACGGGGTGCGCTGCCTAAAACTGAAAACCGAAGCTTATAAGCCCACAATTGTGGGATTTATGTATTACATGGAATGTCAATGGAGGGACTTGCAGACCAAAAACAATATGGCCTCCGTTTAGTGGTTGTCAAGGGGGGGAAGCTCCGTGTAAGACATGTAACTAAGCATTACTAGGCAATCCTATGTAAATGAGGGTTACAATACTGAATCGCACTGCCACATAGGTAATGAGCACTTTCTGAGTAGTGTAAGAGTTACAGAAGGGGGAAGAACAGAGTAAGAGGTAGGTGACATCACGGGGGGGGGAATGATAGAAATAAATGTATCAGATTGGAGGGCAATGTAAGGTGACAGATGACAGACAGACATCAGGGAGAGAGGTGTGTCCCAACAGAACACTAGAAAAGTCAAGAAACAGAGGGTGCACACTATCCCTACACTCAAACTTTCTTGATATACATGCATGCGCGCGTGTGCACGTGTGTAAGCCAGGTTCAACATGTGGGAGCATGTTGCAAACCATTTGCAACGGTTTGCGCTGGCGCACGCGGTGTAAGGCAGTAAAAAGCGCGTTTTAACATGAATCAGCCAAGTTCACACCGCAAGGATGTGTGCGCCGCTGCTTAACACTGTGTAAGGATGTGTGCGCTTTAAGTAACTGGGCGCAGCTTAAGCTGGTGTGCACATTGCTCCCCCTCAGAAACAAAGAGGAAAAAGGAAACAGCCAGAATACAGGAAACTGCCAGAGGATACTGCTGAGTTAATTGGTGGAAACAATTGGAAGCAGGCAATTACACAGGCAGACTAGAAGCCCAACCCAGCCCTTAAAACACTGCAAAGAGCAGTGCAGGGTGTTTCTCACAAGAGATACTGCAAGACAGTAAGCTATCAGAATTGAATTGAAAACTGAAAAAAGGGTGGGGGGAA
>NC_056728.1:1084442760-1084488379 GCF_019279795.1 Protopterus annectens
TTTTCTTTGATATTTATCTGCATATCTTCTAAGTTGTTCTGCTTGTGCTGATATTTTTAGTTTATTATTTGCGATAGTGCATGATAGATCCTGATCTGTTCTCATACTGCAGATTGCTTTGTTCATGTCTTTCTGAGTATTTTTTGTTGTTTTGTTGATCTGTTCCCTCTTCTATACTCTTCTAACAGTGACACCTCTTGTCTTAATTGCTTTATAGTGTTCTCTATTTGTTACTTCCTTGATGGCATTTGATTTCTCCACTTTCTTTCTCTCGCTGCTTTGTGTTTTTTGTGGTAAGAATTTATCTGTTATTAATTTAGCTGCACAATAATATATCCTATTTACTTCTGCTATATTGCATGAATGTCTATGAACAGTCCTTTAACATTTTGGCTTTTATTGACTTTCTATAGTCTGTTTCTTTCATTGTCTGCCCATCTCTATTAAATTTATTTATTTATTATTTATTTATTTAAATTTGTTGACCGGGAGTGTCCGACTGGACATAGGTCCATTTTCAGCGGAGGCCCGGGGAAAACAGCTCCACAGTTAAAATAAACAGACAGTAGTTACATTGGATTACATAGTGATTAACAATTTACATAGCAATTACTTACAACATATTTACAGATGAAGAACATAGTACATCAGTAGACAACTAGAATCTTTATCTGTGAAGTGCATACCAGACATTAACAAATGTTACAAGAAGAAGACGTTTGTGCTGTATAATAAGTACTGGCTTATGAGCATCTGAGCTTGCTATAATCAAGGTAGTTAGTGGAGTGGAAAGAAAGGTAGTGGTTGAATGGGGTGGATGATATTAGAGTGGGAGTTGCCAGGGCATAGCCAGCATGTTTTTAGTTGCGCTTTTAGTAAAGTTTTGAAGTGGGCGCATGATGGTACGGAGGTAATTGTGGGTGGGAGTGAGTTCCATAATTTGGCTATGGCGGAAGAGAATAGTGCTTCACCAGCAGAGTTATTGGCTTTAGTGATCTGCAAGTGATTTTTGCTATTGGATCTTAGTGGTCTGGTGGTGCAATAGGGTTGGAGTAGATTCTGAAGGGATGGGACATTTAGTGGAAGGTTTACTAGTTTGTGGGCGAGTGAGAGTTGATACCACTGAAGGAGATGACGGAGTTCAAGCCAGCCCAGTTCAGCAAGTGAGAGACAGTGGTAGGATGCCCCTGTGGCGAATTTGGCGATTTTGTTGTAGCAGGTCTCTAGCTTGTTTAGATCACATTGCCTTAGATTGGTATATATTGGAGAGGCATAAAGTAGGGTGGAGATAAGGTGGGAATTTACTATTAAAATCTTTGCTGCTTTGGTGAGAAATTGCTTATTTCTGTATAACGCTCCTAGTTTTTTGTGGACTTTTTTATAGTCATGGATATGTGAATGTCAAATTTTAGTTTATTGTCTATTTCTACTCCTAGCAATTTGGTGTGTTCAGTTGGGTATATAGTGGTGTTGTCTTTTGCCGTGATGTTAAAGTGAGAGTTGTTTTGAGTATGTTTGGTGGGTTGGAAGATGAGTAGTTTAGTTTTGTTTGGGTTGAGTATTAATTGGGCATCGGATAACCATGTTTCCACAGAGGAAAAGGCATCCTGTGTGACTTTTTGCAGTTTTGGTAGGGACTGGGCTGAGCAGATGATGGTCGAGTCATCTGCGTATTGTATGAGTGTGCCATGTTTGGTGGCAGAGGCTAGATTATTGGTGTAAACAGAGAAGAGTATGGGTCCAAGGATGGATCCTTGGGGAACCCCTATGGAGACAGGTAGTTGGGGAGATATGTCATTCTGACATACAACGGATTGTTGGCGGTCAGACAGGTAACTCTGAAACCAGTTGGTGACCGATTGTGAGAAGGATAGGTTATTGAGGACAGAGATAAGTTGTTTGTGTGGGACCATGTCAAATGCTTTAGAGAGGTCTAGGAAAGTAGCAGAGGAGAGATAACCATTGTTTTTATGCTGAAGGATAGTGTTAGTAAAGGAGAGTAAGGCAGTGGTGGTGCTATGGTTTGGTCGGAAACCATGCTGAGTACTGGAAAGGAGGTTGTTAGTAAGGAGGTAGTCTGAGACCTGAGAATGTATGCATCTCTCTAGTATTTTGGAGAGTGGAGAGAGAATAGCTATGGGGCGGTAATTGGTTAGTTCTGTGGAGCGTCCGCCTTTGTGGAGGGGAATTATATGTGATACTTTCCACAGTGTGGGAACGTAACTTTCTGACAGAGATCGGTTAATCAAGATGGATACTGGGTAGGCCAGAGCATCAGCTGCGATTTCTAGGTATTCACTTGGGAGGCTGTCTGCTGCTAATTTGGTGGGTTTAAGTTTAGTTAAGAGTTTTTTTTATGTTGGAGGTAGGTACAGGAGAAAATGAGAAGGCAGTGGGGAGATTACTAGTTGAAGGTGTGGGTTGGAGGGGGGGTTGTGTTGTTTAGCTAGTGATAGTATGGTTTGGGTGAAGTGTGTGTTGAATGAGGTAGCAATATTTCCTGAGGAGTGAGGGATGTTAGGAGGAGGGGTACTGACTTTACCTGGGTGGAGAATGGAGTTTATGGAGGACCAGAATTATTTGGGGCTGTGTTGTGAGGAGTCTAGGGCAGACTGGTAGTATTGGGATTTGTCCTGTTTTATTAGCTTTTTGACTCTATTGTGTAGTTCTAGGAATTTCTGTCTAGCTGAGGGGGTTTTGGTTTTGCGCCAGTGCTCCCAGGCTTTATCCCTGTTTTTCATTTCTGACTTAGTGGTTTTCTGTAGCCATGGGGAGGGTTGTGCTTTGGTTCTGGAGAATCTTATGGGGGCATGGTAATTAAGGATGTTCAGGAAGGTAGTATTAAAACATTCAACTGCATCATCTAGACTGAGGTACTTTAGAGGATGCCAGTTACATTCTTTGAGGGATGAGATGAATGTGAGTGGGTTAAAGTTTAGTATTTTACGTATTTGACGGTAGATGACAGGTTTAGTTTGGTATAGGTATTTTTTGAGTAGGAATGTTGGGGAGTGATCACTGAGGCTATCTGATAAGCAGCCTGTTATATATGACTGGGGGCTCTTACTGACTAGTATCCAATCCAGAGTAGTGTGCTTGGTGGAGTTTTTATTTATCCTGGTTGGTGACTGGACTAGTTCAGTGAAGCCATGAAGGTGTACATGATGGGTTGGATTGTTGCCAGAACAGGATTGCCAGTCAATATTGAAATCACCTAAGATGATAGTTTCTTGGGGGAGATGGTGGGTAGACCAGCTGAGGAGGTTTTCTAGGGGAGGAATGTTTTGGCCAGGTGGGAAGTAGCATCCAATTATGTTGATGGTTTTGTTTTGGTTAATTTTGAGGTTGGTATATATTATTTCTTCATTGCCTATTTGTGGAGCTGATGATTTTAAGATCTGGATGTTTAGATGCTGTTTAAATATTATAGCTACACCATCTCCTTTTTTGTTTAGCTGGTCTACTCTTAGTATGCCGTAACTTGTAGGGAGTATTTGCTCACTGGTAATGTGAGGTTTTAGCCAGGTTTCCGTCAGGATGACTATATCTGGGGAGTACAAGTCTATGGTGGCATGGAGTTCATGGACTTTGTTGGATATACTTCTAATATTTAGGCATAGTAGAATGAAGTCACTCGGCTTTCTATTGGCTGTAATATGGGAGAAGTTGTGGTTTCTAGTCTGATTATGAAGATTGGGGTTGGAGATGGTAGGGCCAGGGTTGGGGTGGATGTCTCCACATAGGGCTAGTTTTGATAAGCATGAGATTATTAGTTTTCTCAGTTTTTGAATGTATTTGTTTATAAGGGAAACTTTATGATTGTGCTCTGTGGGTAATAGGTATGGTGGGAGGGTTACATTTGGAACATTTCTCCCCAGGCCTCCGCTGAAAACCGGATCTGTGGAACCTAGTCGGACATTCCCGGTCAACAAATGTTAAATAAATAAATAAGTTGTAGGGATGCTTTATGTTTGAGTAATATAGTTGGTAGAATATGTGGGGGGTGCATAGGGATGGTTCTTGAGCTGGTGGGAGGGGAGCTAAGTGTGGGTGAGACATGAGTGGTGGTGTGAGTAGTAGTACAGTGGTAGTGGTTGAGTGGGGGAATGATGGAGCTTTGGTAGAATGTAAGCTATGCAAGGAGAGTGCATGCAGTGAGCATAGGAAAGGTATGCTTGTACATGTTAGTTGAGAAGGTGTGATAGTAGTGGGAAGATGGAGGAGGTAGTGTTGGGTTAGTGCTGTGGTTGGCTATTAGAAAGATGGGAGGGGTTTGAGTGCAATAAAGGTGGAACCACCGGGGGCGGGAGGTAATTGGGGGCAGGGTGGGGAGCGAAGTGGGTAGAGACCCTGTTAGTTGCTTGTATGAGGGGCTGGAAACAATCACAAAGCAAAGACAAGTATGTGTTAAGAAACAATCACAATTGACCAAGGACTATTCTGAAACTAAGTAATTTCTTAATTTCTCACGTGGAAAAACAGGATAACCTTGTATCAGTAGGCTACTGTGGTCATAGTTTAAATTTACAAACACACAGCATTGATCAGTTATGGATACTATTTGCTAACAGAAGGGAATAAGAGAAAGTGGAAGATGTGTGTGTGTGTGTGTGTGTGTGTGTGTGTGTGTGTGTGTGTGTGTGTGTGTGTGTGTGTGTGTGTGTGTGTGTATGTGTGTGTGTGTGTGTGGTGGGGGGGGCTGCTTACAACCAAAGCAGAGTGCTCTCCAGGGGAAAATGAATATTGGCTCAAACAGGTAGACACATACTCAAAGTTAACTGTAGCTGTTTGCAGACAGTTCAGACCCGGACTGCGCTTTTCTTACAAGAATGTTAAAGGTGGTACCGCAGTTGAATACTTAAGAGTGGTGTTAGGTTTAGAAATCAAAATCGTATTTTTTAGATTTTTTTTCGTATATTTTATACTGTAAATCAAGCAACTCTTCTCTTTGATCATTTTCTTCTAAACTGAGGGTGCATTCTTTGTTCTCCATTTCCTGTGGGCATTCAACAGAAAGTTCCAGATCATCTTCCTGTACCACATTCTGTTCAGTGTCATCCTGTGTTATCCATTGCTCTTTTGTATGGCAACTCACTGGCCTATCACTATACAACGTTGCCTACATCAGAGTTGTCACAGTTTCCTGTTCCTTCACTTGCTGTGCAACTCCTTCTGAATGTTTGTATTGGCTTTCTATGAAACGCTCCAAAGTATCTTCATATGGCAACTGGTCAGATGTTTCCTGTTCCACTGGTTTCTCCTTTATTTGGGGATCCATTGCTCTATCCTGCTGTGATATTATCAAAATTAGATTTGCTACACTAAATCCTTCACTTTGCAGGTAATCCATAACTCAGTTTCTTTTTCTAACTTCTCCATTACATTTCCTCTTTGTTTTCGTATTTTTTATGTTGTAAAATTTTCCATATCTGGATGCCTTTGCCTGTATTTCTCTTCATATAACTTTGGTGCTGCTCATTTTGTATTGATTAGTTTTGCTTTCTCCTTTGCATAAAACTATTTCCCTTTTCCATGGCTGTATTTCTTGAGATGTCTGTTACTCCTCCTGTTTTTCCTTACTTGATGAACGTGTTGTTCCATCATGCTGTGATATAACTTGTGTTAGAATTTCCACACTAAATCCTTCATCTCACAGCTATTCCATAACTTCAGCTTCTATTATTTTAACTTCTACTTCACTAATCTTCTGTTTTACATTTCCTGTTTGTGATCTTATTTTTTGTACTGTGAAATTTTCCATAACTGGATGCCTTTGCCTGTATTTCTTTTTAAATATCTTTGGGGCTGTTTTTTGGTATTAATTTGACTTTTTCCTTTGCATAAATATTGCACCATATCAGATCTCTCTAGATTTTGTTCTTTATATTTTCACACTTGCTCATTCACTTCTTTTTTCCAAATGGCCCAAGGTTTCTTGGTCTGTATAATGTTTTTCATAAATTTGTTGCATGCTCATTATGGACTCACCTATGACTAAGGAGTTGGACTGTGTTAAAGTTTGCCTTATGGTCTTTTGAGTTGAAAGATGGTAAATCATACATCCGTGTTTCATGATGGGCGTTGCCTTAATTGTATGTTTGAAAAGCTGCTTAGATTACATTTAGGAAGCCTTTGTGGTTTAATGAGGTTACTTTAAGAGCCTCAGCTTAATTAGGACTGTGTTTGGTCTATATTATGTGTGATAGCTATACAGTGGTGTTGTGTGTTACTAACACAGTGTTTGCTGTTTGTAGTGACTTTACATGAGTACTTTGTCTCCAATAACATTGAATTATTACATCTCTCATACACTAGTTTAAGTAGTAGGTGGTTGTCAGTAAATTTGAGACAATGATTATATTGTCTCAGAATGCTCATTTCAGCTAAGCTGACTAGAATGGCATTTGGAAAAGTACAAATCCATGATTCCAGATGCTTGCTAATGTGTGCTGAAGGTGGAATAGTGTCTATAAGGTTTAGAGTTGATTACTGGAGGTGCTATCTGTCTGGCAGTGGAGAAAGTGCTGGCCTCAGCACAACTGCACAAAATTAGAAATATGTGATGCTTTGCTCTTTTTCTCACCAAAAGCAAAGAAGACCACTAATTCCAAGCAGCTTCCTGAGAAGTAGAATTAACCCAGATGTTAACGGGTTCAGTATACTTTGTCATCTCTTGATAGATAACCTGGATAGAACCTACAGCAGCTGGATGCAACAGAAAGCCAAGCTGCACAAAGACCGTGGCTAGTTTCTCACCAAAACTGAAACCAAATCACTCAGTGAAGCCCAGAACTCACTGCCTAATCACAGACCAGCAAGAATCAATGCCCCACTGCTTCTTCTCTGGCCAAAGGCAAAACAGTAACATTTATCTAAGCCGGCTCCTAAGAAGCAAATTTCAGGATTTCCAGTGACTAATAATAAGAAGGTCAGGGAATAATGTCCTTATGTTCCTTCTCTCACCAGGAACATGTTTAAAACTCTTTTTAGATTAAAGGTAAGCTTGAAAGAAATGATTAATACTCTAAATTTTGCAGTGTGCACTAATTGTGTGGAATGATATGAAAAAGAGCCTAATTCAGGCTTTTAAGAGTCTAAAGGGAGGGCCTTCCCAGTTTGATCTTTCAGTACCCGGTAGAATGAGAATTTTCTGAAGCTAAAATTTACGTTCTGGGCGGGCAGCTCAAAAGCCCCAGTTTTAAAAAAACAACAGGGACTGGGCCGGTGGGTGAAAAAAATTGTCAATCAAAAAGATTTCTAAAAGCATAAAATAAAAATATAAATGTATTCAAAGAAGAAAATGAAATGCATAAACAATGCAGAAAGCAGCTCCAAATGACTATATCAGTTAATAAACAAATGTGCAGACTCAAATAAAGAAATTAAATGATGCTCCTGACTTACTTTTTTCATATTTATTTAATTAGTTTATCTGGTATTACATTTACTTCATTTTTTTTCTTATCATGAGCAGTGTAAATAATAAAGTTATTAATTCTGTTGCTAGGTCAGAATTCAACTGATACAATCCAAAAGTAGCTTTCCCTAAAGAAAATATAGCTTGGACCTGATATAAGCTAAGCTACACAAAATTTTTCCAAGAAGGCTTTTCTTACTTTTGAATGGACAGATGGGATAACTGCTTAGGCGGCATAGTAATCTTATGTTATTACTCAAATACTCCACTAATCAAATTCCAAACTCCATTGGTAAGGGAGCATAAAGTATCTGGTATTTTAATTTCTCCAAGTCTTTTGGGTTTCTAATACCATGATGGAAAGGACTTCATTCTTAAGTCAAAAGTTCATTAAATTAATATTGTTTCAGTCTGTGATGTTAGCCAAAGTGCTCTTTGCAGCATCCAAAATGTGCCCAGAATTAACGACTTCTGCAATTCCTATGGAATTACATGCATTGGTAGCACATCTAAATAAGACTGTAATTTTGTTTTTATGAAACCCATTGCTCCTACTTCTATTGGAACTGTCTATGTATCTGTCTTCCACATTGCCTTTGTCTCTGTCTACAGATCATGGTATTTTATGTCTCTCTATACGCAAGAAACTTGTAATCACTGGATGTAGTAATTTCAGTGATCAATGCTACTTTTATCTTCTCTTCATGGACTATTATATCTGGTTCTCTCACATCTATTTTTTTAACTGTTGGTAACAGGTAATCTCATGTGATATACTTCATCATTCTCTGTATTACTTTGTGGTTCATGTTTCCAATGCTTCTCAGCTACTTCAGTATTGTAATGTTTGCGCAATCCCCAAAGAAACAGTCTTGTCACATTATTATGCCTTTCAGTATATAGGCCATCTACCATTAGAGTATCACACCCAGCAGTACAACGTGTGGCTGTTTCCATTTCTGTTTTTATAGAACCTACATTTATCTGTTTCTCCCACATGTTCAATGGACTTTGTAAAGCAACATGTACGTTGTCCACTTTCCAGTTCCACTAATATTAGCTTTTCATCTTTTGGTTTAAATGCACCTCTCCTTAACCATTCCTGTGTCAGATCTTGACTGACATGAGTTTGTTCCAAGTGTTTTCTGTACTTGCAACTATATTCATACTTTTCCACATTTCTTGCCTTCTAATCTGATCCTTCTTATATTCTTTCATTTGCTTTCTAGGCACATTCAGTTGCCATCTGATTTTTGTCTACTGGTTTGGTTACCATTCCTGCTTGACACCAAAATGCTTCTGTTAAACGAGGGGAGGAAGTTATCTTAGATTTGTTCTCTTCATATTTCAAAACCTTCAGCTTTCACCTTGTTTTGGTTTGGTGAGGTCAGAAGATATGTATGCGGGGCGTGGCCAAGGATGAACACAGGATAGCAGCAGATTTCTTCAGCTCCACCAATTTCATTACACTGATAGGAATTAATTACTTAAAAAATTAATTTTTGAAGTAATTTTCTTTCTAAATATGTTTGTTTTATATAGTTCTTGAACTATATCTAAAAAAGAAAGGACATTTTAACAATATTCCTGTCAGAAATCACTTTGGAAATAAATTTTCCTGTCAGTTTATCAGTCTGAAATGAGTTCCAGTAAGACAAATTCTCAAGACTCCAGCATCAAGAAAGAACTTCAGTCTCTGATAACTATAATCCAGCAACTTACTGCTAAGATGGATAAAATGGATACTAAAATTGATACCTTCATAGAAAAAACTACAAAACAAATAGACTTGTTACATATAGACCTGCAACAACAGAAGATCCAGATGACAGGCATAGAAGAAGCTGTGAATGACATGGAAAATAGAATCCAAGAAGAGGAAATCAACACTGAGTTTCTGCTGAAACAAAATACACATTTACAAACAAAGCTGGATGACCTGGAAAATAGATCTAGGCGCAATAACATTAGGATTTTTGGACTGCCAGAAAATATTGAAGGTAACAATATTACTTATTTTTTAACAACATGGCTCCCTAAAACTTTAGACTTACCAGAAGCATTCTCTTTTGGTATCGAAAGAGCACATAGATCTATAGCTAATACTAACTCTAACAAAACTATCCTAGATCAGTTATAGTTAGATTTCTATCATCTTTTGATAAAGAGATGGTTCTTAAATCTGCTTGGGCTAAAGCTCCTGTTAAGATTAATGAGACAACTGTGCGTTTTGACAATGACTATTCTTCCTTGGTAATAGCTAAAAGAAAAGTTTTTCTGCCACTAATAAGGGAGCTTAAAAAAGCACAGTTTAAAACATACCTTCTGTTTCCTGCCAAGCTAAAAATCTTCCTTCCTGATGGTCCTAAAAATTTTGATGACTTAGACTCTGCTTTACTGTTTATCAAAAAAAACTAAGATTTTGGATAAAATAGAGGAAATGGAATTGGCTAGTCCTTCATTAAAGAGACTGGCAACTGAAACTTCGTGGAAGACTTCAGAGAAGAAGAAGAGACTAAAAAACAAATGATTTGTTCTATGTTTTTTTCTTTTTTCTCTCATCATTTTACTTCATTATTAATCTTTTTAAATATAGTTCCTGCATTTCCAGAAAGCCACAAATATTCTGAAAAAGATTTAATCAAAGTTATTCTCTGTGTGCAAAGAAATGTTTTGTTTCATAACCAGTCAAAATATCTGAGGAACTAATAACAAGCTATTATTCAATTTGTTTCTCTTTCTGAAAAAGAGAAGTAAGGTCAGTAATTTGATACATTTTTTTCTTTTTTTCTCCTTTTCTTCTTTTCTTTGTTTAAACAATGACATTCTATTTAGATTATGTAGTGGGTAAAGGGTGGGGGAGGGCAGGGAGAGAAGAATAATGAAAATATGATAAATTGAATAATAACATATTTATTCCTTGTAAAAAGTTTATATGTTCTTCAAATGCTATTCTTAATTATACTTTCTTGATTATACTGCTTATGCTTGTTTGTAAATAATCTGTCATGCTTTAACTAATAATAATTATAACTAAATAATAGTAAATAATATGTTTTATTTTAACTCTATTAATATAAACAGTAATATTCCATTGTATATACTTCTTATAGCTTTCTCTTACATTTTTTTTATTTCTGCTTTACACTCTTTTATTTTCTACTCTCTTTTTCTTTTCTTTATTCTTTCTCTTTATTTTTTTTTCATATTAATACATAGAAATGCTTTTGATCATATAGACACAGTAAATAATAAGATTTGCATAAAAATTGAGTTGGGACAAAAATATTGAGTTTTATTACTTATTAATAACTTTGGGCTTAATTTCACTTACATAGAGGCTGTAATAACCTGTAAAATACATTGCGAAGGTTTTGTCATGTTTAGATGCATTTACACTGCTAAATGAATGTTTGTCACTAGTTTTTAACAAGTTTCCCGCCAAAATGTTAAGGGAGACAATCTGGGATGTGAGCTACCTCATGAACAGTGTCTTCGAGTTGTTTTAAAAGCTTCAACTCTCAGAATTCTCACAGAGAAGCTGAAAGCAGTCAATTTGACCTTTGACCCAGATATCACACTGACACATAGCAGATTCAGGAAGAACACTCTACCAGGATGTAGAACTGATGCAAATGCGACTATGTGAAGGAAAATGAACTCTTTAACATTTAAATGTGAGTTATTTTATATAATTACTTAAATATCTATGTTATAATTCATAAAATATGTCAGTTATAATGATTTTAAATTATGCAGTTTCTTGTAGTAAGTAAATGTCTTATTTTAGAAGGCATAGAAAATGAAACATTTATTCAAGTGTTTTTGAAAATCTACTTGACTGCAGCATACTAATCTTTGTTAAAAACTTATGTTCCAAACATATACATTACTATAACTCATTTAATTCATCTGATTGACAAGCATAAATAACTTTATAACTCTATTCTGGAAGAAATTGTCATGTGATATATTTTAAAGCAGTAGTATAGACATACAAAATACAGATTTTTTTTTTACAATAATGCAAGTGTTTCTGAGAATTTGCATAACTATGCAGTATGATTTATAACAATTTCTATAAATATAATATTTTATTCTATTGACAATAATGAGTATGAGTAAAATGCTCATATACAAGCAATTCAAGGTTTTTTTTGGAAGCTTTTGACTGCATTTACATGACAGGACAGAAAATAGATGCATCTTAATATATGTAATGTCTGAACCATATTAGCCAAAGTTTTTGATTTAAATGAATGTTAGAACTTATTTTTACATACTTTGAATAAATTAATATGTAAATATGCCTTCCTTTTTTTTTTTTTTCTCTCTCTCTTTCTTTCACTCTCTCTCCCTCTTTCACGTCTTTTATTTCTATTTCTCCTCTTGGTTCCTAATATCAAGATTATTTGAATGCTATTTGAATACAAGTGTATTATATTACATAGTTGTATATAGTAGTATGAATAGTTTAAAAAAAAAAAAGTTTATTTTAGTTTATATGATGCTATTTTATCAAATGTGTAGTCTTGTCTTGCTAGATAATTGAATTGAAAGCTGTTAATTTAAGTTAAATATAACCAGTATTAAATTGATAAGGTGGTAGCTGAGGTAATGCTGCTTAGGGTAGGGGGTTAACTTGAGTAGTAAATACTACTCTAAGTTGGAGTTTTTAACTCCAGGCTGGATGCAAGGTTTAATCCTTACATTATTTTCACTTGTTCATTGTTATATGTATATAGTTTTGACATCCACAATATATTTTGTACACTCATTGTCACTACAAACAAAATTGAATCCTATACAAAATCCCATAAGAGATTCAATAAATACAGCTATATTTAAAGGTACACCTAAAGGAGGAGATGTAACATTACTTATGTTGTTATTTGTTATTTTGATCATAAGATTCTTATGTTTTAAAAATGCCAAATGACATCTTTAAAAGGAATTTCTTTAAACATTAATGGATTGAATAATCCGTGTAAAAGGGCAAGCCTAATAAGATACATTAATTTACATAAGGCCAACTTAGTCTTCCTGCAAGAAACCCATCTCTTGAAAAAGATATTGATAAACTAGCCACAAACAAATATACAGTATTGGTTAGTTCAGAGCACACTCAGAAAAAAGAGGAGTGGCTATTTTATGGAATAAAAGTATGCCCATTCCTAAAACCATTAAGTCTTATCAGGATGACAAAGGAATGTTTTGTGTGGTTACAATACAAATTAATGGGAAGACTTACACTTTAATTAATGTATATTGGATACCTGGAATTGGTATTAATACAGTGAAACATCATCTTGATAAGATCATATCATTCTCTATAGGAGATATTATTTTAGCTGGTGACTTTAATTGTATACTACATGAAAGTCATACCACCACTATAGGAAAAAGAAGAATTACATCTAATGCAAAACATTTAAATGATTTTGCTAATTCTCATCATTTGAATGATATTAATAATCAGATAGATTCAAAATCATTACCATACACCTTTTTTTCTAACAGATACAAAACTTATTCAAAAATAGATAGGGTCTTTATTTCTAACCAGATGGTAACAGATTTAATTAATTCCAAAATCATTTCATGTCCTATATCTGATCATAATTCAATTGTTTTGCATTCATGATAAAAAATACTCATAATGTTCAGATCAAAAGGATACCAGCATACTTAACTCAACTAAAAGACTATAAAGAATATATACTTTCAGAAGTAAAACATTTTTAGACATAAATAATACTCCTGAAGTCTCCATTGTCTATGTTTGGGATGCCTTAAAATCATATCTATATGGACAAAGTATCAGATGGTATAATAATAAAAGGAAATCTTGGGATAAGGAATTGTTAGATATTCAAAGTAAATTAGACTCTTATAAACATAATAATAAAGAAAATATTATGGACAAGAAAGTTATTGAAGAAATAAACAAACTAAATGAGAAATACAAAGAAATTTTAACTCATAAAGTTAAAATAACTTTAGAGAAATACAAGTTTTTGTCTTATTCAATAAGCCCCAAATACTTACATAGACTTAAAAATAAAACAAAAAGGTTGAATAAACAAAACCATATCAAAGAAATCTTTTCTCTAAGGAAAAAGAAGAATGTTTCTAGTATACCAGAAATACTAGATGAATTTAGAAATCACTTTCACAAAATTAACCATAATAACATTAACATGGAACCTAAAGATAAAATAAAGGAGTTTATAACCACAAACATGAATAAAAAGCTTAATAAACAACAGATTAAACTATTGGTCAAAAGTATTTCATATACAGAGGTTATTACACAAATAAATAAGCTTAAATCAAACAAATCTCTGGGTAATGATGGTATTATACCAGAGATATATAAAATCCTTTCTAAAAGTACATATTCATTAATACATAAGGTTTTTATTTTGGCCCAAACTGAGTTAATAACCCCCCCCCATTTTGGCAATATACATTTATTTCGCCAATTTTAAAACCTAATAAAGATCTAACTAGATGTACTTCATATCGGCCCATCTCATTACTTAATGTTGATTATAAAATGTTTATGAGTATTTTTGCTGATAGATTGAAGACAATCATCCCCGGCATTATAGATATAGATCAGACAGGCTTCATTGTAAATAGAAATACTTTTGATAATATAAGAAGAACTTTAACATTAATTGATTTTGCAAATAGGAAAAATAAAGATTTAACACTTATTAGTCTTGATATAAGTTCAGCATTTGATTCAGTAAGTTGGGACTATCTGTTTACCTTACTGAAGTGCACAAACTTCTCAGATACATTTGTATATCTAATTGAGCATTTATACAAAGGAACATTGGCTTATATTAAGGTAGGAACATATGTTTCACAAAAATACCCATTTTTAAAGGTACAAAACAAGGATGTCCACTTTCTCCACTATTATTCACTTTAGTAATGGAGCCTTGGGCTAATTTGATCAGAAACAGTACTGACATAGAGGGTTTTGAGATAGATGAAAATACAACATCCAAAATTCAACTTTTTGCAGATGATGTTCTAATTACATCAGCAGGATCTAATTCTTCTATGCAGTCTCTATTTGATAAAATGATGAATTTTAAAAGTATTTCTGGTTTAATATTCAATGAAGAAAAAACTAAAATACTACCTATATATACACGAAAAAATATTCTCATTAGTGATTTTACTAAATATGTACCCAATTCAGGTCAGATAACTTATTTAGGTATAATACTATGTAAAGATATTAAATCTATTATATATAATAATTATAATACCTGTTTTCTTAATATACAAAATCTTTTTAATACCTGGAATAATATGTTTTTACTATGGAGGAGAGACTTACAATTATTAAAATGATAATATTCCCCAAGATTTTATACTTAATACAATCAATAATACTTCCACCTACAAAAATAATTATCAAGAAACTGAATACACTAATGTTAAATTTCCTATGGGCACCTAATAGACCTAGGATTGCATTAAAGAAACATACTAATAGCTGGTCTCAAGGGGTATTTCTTTTCCAGACTTTAATTTATATACTATCTCTTCTATTGTAAAAGTTATTACTTTATTAATAGATCAGTCATATGTCGCAAAATGGAAAGATTGTTGGGAGCTAATTAGTATGCACTTCATGAAAATCTCCTTAACACATAAAAATATGATTGTAAATAACTCCATGTTATGGTTACTAAAGGAATTTTGTACTTCACCTATTACACCTAAACATATGGTTTGTTACCCATTAAATATTATTATTAGCTATCGTAACTTTATATTCATGTACCCTAAGTATAGGGAATGGAATTTTATTATATTCCTATAATGTATACTCAGGGTATGCTTTTGTCATCTACTTCTGAAGGAACTCATTTAGCTATAGATAATGATCTAAAGTACTGGTATCAGTTGATATCTGATAATAAAGTTAAAAATCTAGATTTCTTAAAACAAGAATTTGATCTAAGAGAAACTTGCTGGTTAGAGGTTCAGACCTTTAGACAACATCTCATTAATAAAATAGATCTAATGTCTATAACAGTTAAAGAATCTATTCCAACACTGATTGATTACTTGATATTAAATTTACAACATAAAGTTTCTGATAAAGGTAAACTTTCATACATACATAAAATTATCAGACAAGAAACTTTTTACAGTGTAGATACATACTGGAATTATTTCACTTCTATTAATGGGGACCCACCAAATCAACAAGATAAACAATATATATTGGAATCTGTCTATAGAACTACGTCTTCCATTGTCTGGAGACTTTATACATGGAAATTTTTACATAGATCTTTTTATACACCTTTGATGATGAATAAAATAAATAATAAAGATAATCTATGTAAGAGATGTAATGCAGAAATTAATGCTGACTGGGCTCATATGTTTTATGACTGTATAAAATTGAAAGAATACTAGAAGTCAATTAATGAATTTTTGCAGGCTCTTTTTACAGATAATTTCATTATTTCTAAATCTCTTATATTATTCAACACACCTGTACCTCAAAATGTTAAAAAGGTTAAGCTTCCCTTGTTATGGTCTATTCTAGCAGTGGCTAGGAAAATAATAACCAGAAATTGGATTTCAGATACACCTCCTTCGTTCAATGAATTTAAAAATGTTATGAATATAGTGTGCCATATGGAAATAAACACAATTAGGTCAAGGACAACTAGAAAAACATCTTATTATATTGTATGGGATAATTTACAAAATTTGTTAAAAAATCCTAATTTCAATAGCATGGTATTTTAGTTTAATTAATTGATCTGATTGTAGTGGATGTCTTTGTAAATACTTTAGTTGTTTTGTTGAATGTTATAATCATATCTATTTTTAATTACTTGTATAAAATTGTTATGATATTTCTCTTGTATGTTAAAACAATAAACCTGTTTTGAAAAAAAAAAAGAAGATATGTATGCAGTCCTATGATTGCATATCTATATGTGTAATCAATTTCAAAGAGGCTCATATCACCTGCAGAACAAGGAATATATAATCTTGGTGTACACTGATTTTTATGTATCATTTAATAGTTGTGAAGCATTTTTATTGCTTTCCTGTCCAACTGATCCAGTACCTTTTGGGACTAGTCAGTCACCCCAAAACTGTAAGTTAGAACAGGAAGATCAAATTGGTTTGTAGTTTGGACTTTGTTCCTAAATGCCAGCACTGTTTTCAGTATCAGTTTTAGTCTTCTAAAATATTTCTTACTGAATTTTGTTTGTATTTGTTGATGTTTTATTGTCAACCAAAACAAAGCTTTTAACAGTTTTTCTTGTGCAAGTATTTTTCTTTCCTATAATTTCTATCTTAATCTTTTTGAATATAGTCTATCCAGAAATTCTGGACTTTTGCATAATGGTAACAATACATAATTCCTTTCTTATCCTCAGTAGTCCCCTTTATCATCTTTATGGCTCTTTCTTTTTACCTGTCAGTTTTTGTGTTTTTTTGTGGGCTACTACTTCCTTCTACATCAGGGGGCCATCCTCCCCATGAGCCTGGCCTAGCTCCCTTGTAGGAATGTTTCCATGTTTTTTCCAGTCCCATCACCAGTGTGCACACCAGGACTGAGCACATTTTTTATCCTGGGACTTGTACACTCAGCTGTCTTTTTATTTTTTAACCTACTTTTGTCAATGATGTATGCTATATAAAATACAGTCTATATATCAGTGCCGACTTGGTAAGATTTTATAAATCAAGAAGTTGCTCATCAAGACTTGAAGATGAATTCAATTCCAGCAGTACTATTCTCCTTTGCTTACTGATTTTATCATCTCTCTATCCAGACTCCACTGAGAATATTTAGATGCAGGGACAGCTACCTCAACAGTCTCCATCTACCTGCTTTCAGAACATGCTGAGGCAAGCCACCAACCTGCCTTGTGATTGTTTTGTTCCAATATTTCCATAATAATGTAAGGCTAGGCTTCTTAAGATCCTTACAGGTCAAACGCCTATTAAGCGCTCTAAAACACCACCAAAAAGCACAAAGAAGAACCACTGCAAAACCTTTAGTGTAGTATTTTAATTATCGCTTTCATCAATAATAATAATAATAATGCAGTCACAGATCACATCTTACCTAAACTTGCAGATGGCACAATTTCCTGAAACTTGTTACTTGTGCATGAATAGTAGAATAGAGCTCGATCTGAAGTACAGAGCTGTAAATAACCACTGTAAGTATCCTTGGGCATAAAGAGTTTT
This sequence comes from Protopterus annectens, assembly GCF_019279795.1. Lineage (NCBI taxonomy): Eukaryota > Metazoa > Chordata > Ceratodontiformes > Protopteridae > Protopterus > Protopterus annectens. The sequence continues at coordinate 1,084,460,435 of NC_056728.1, forward strand.
GCAGTCAGGAAAGACTGATACAGCTTTTTTTCTCCTGAATTAATTTAATTATTCCTTTTATTTATATTTTTCTGCCTCCCTTTGGTGTGCAGAATAGGCAAACTATTGCAGGTGCCACTGTTGTTAATGTCTTTTCCTCAGTATGTCTGTTGGACATTTCTTTGGATGTTAGTTATTTATTGTAATATTTTTGCTGGGAATTTTCATTTTGTGTGCTTTTTCTATTTCTTATACCTTATTATAGGTGTAAATGGGATTTTCAGTGAAGAACAAAATTAGAAGGTTGGTGTATTGTGCTGTCCTTTATCTGTGCAAGGCATGCTTTTCTTCCTTTGTATTTTTACTGTTTTTACAACTCCATTTGTTTAATGTGGGGATGTATAAAACTGAGGTACTGAGACTTTCAAGTGGAATGGAACTTTTTTATTATGAACAACAATAAATGATGGGTACTTAATGAAAACATAGGCTAACTCAGGCTTTAAGTTATTATTATTAAGGTATGCAGAGAGTTGCTTAGGCTGTTCAGGCAATAATGCAGATTCAGGTAGATGGATGAGTGTTCAGGAACACTGAAGAACACTCGTCTATCTACCTGCTTAACTGAATAAAATACTAGAAACTTCAGCAAGGTGTCTTTATTCCTCCAACAGGGAGGGTATCTGAGAGAGAGAGAGAGAGAGACAGAGAGAGACAGAGAGAGTCTCCTAGATCTGTTATCTTAGGTGATTTTATCTGGATCAATCCTTTAAAATTCCAAAATGGGTGACATAATGATTGCTCAGGATACGAACCAAACTGCAGCAAACTACATCAGGTAAACAGATATTCCAAAAATACACCAACCAGTAGAAATGTTCACTTTTTACCCCAACAAAGCTTTTAGGAAAACTCCCTTCATCAGTGTTTACCTAACATTCAAAATCATTTAATTTTATACTCTAAATCAAACAACACATGACACAGCCAACCAATACAATCATAAAAACAATTAATTATGCAAACAATATATTATGCAAGCAATATGTACAAGCAGGGTACTCAAAATCTTTGTTCTAATAACATCTTATTCATAAAACAGCTTCATTAAAAGAATATATGCATATATATTAATTCATGTTTAAATAAATCATATTTAAATGAATAAAATAACATAGAAGAATAGACTTTTTATTATTATTATTTTTTAGAACAAAGGTTTTGAATACCCTGCTTGTACATATTGCTTGCATAATACATTGTTTGCATAATTAATTGTTTTTATAATTGTATTGGTTGGCTGTGTCATGTGTTGTTTGATTTAGAGAATAAAATTAAATGATTTAGAATGTTAGTTAAACATTGATGAAGGGAGTTTTCCTGAAAGCTTTGTTGGAATAAAAAGTGAAGGTTTCTACTGGTTGGTGTGCTTTTGACAGAATGATTGCACCAGTTTACTTATGACTTGTAGGATGTTTGGCTCTAAGCGTAAGAAGAAAGGGTGCACCTCATTTAAGGAAGCTTGTAAATTAATCTTAGAAAAGGATATCAACAAAGGTAAATGTGTTTAAAATAAATTGCATGTAACTGAATAGAAATCTGGAAATAATCAGTAGCTGCAAACATCTCTTGGTAAGTAATGTGAACATAAAACACTCATACCGTGACATTTAAAAATGCATCAGAGACACTGACAAATTATTGTGATTACAAGAAATACTGACAAATTATTGTGATTACAAGAAATACTGAGAACTAATTGATATGATGTACAGTTTAAACAAGACATAGGTACAGAGTGAAATATTTTGTCAGAAATGATTTAAGCAGATAGGGTAATATGGGACTGAATGTGAAGCTATGTGTACATTGTTAACTTATTATTACTTCCGAAAGATACAATTTGGTCAAAAGCTTCTAATATGTGATTTCAAAATTAAGAAATTGAAGTTTACTTTCCAAATAGTCAGTCACACAATCACAGAGACAGTTCAGATGGTGTGCAAAACTATAACAATGACATCCTGAATAACTGTGATGATTTTTCCACAGACGAAGGAATGAAGGAAGCCTGCCAACAGAATATCACATAGAACACAACTTGATGCAGTGCCAATGCATGCATCTTTGAAAATACATTTATTAGAAGCAAAGATGAAAAAGAAAGGAAAGGTCTGGAAAACATAGGTGCTATTAACTTGGAACTAGATTCAACAGAAAGGGTTAGGATTATGGCTGTTGTTATAAAGAAAGACAATACTTGCAGGTCTGTTGATCTACAAACATAGAACAAATTGATTGAAGGCCTGCATTACCCATTATTTAGGTCTGAGGAAGTGGTTGCAGGAATACCATTAGCTAAGTTATTTCTTATACTGAAAGCAAACCAGAATTTTTGGAAGGTAAAGCCGAACAAAGGAAGCTATAAATTGTGTTCATTTAGTAAATAATTAAAAAGGTACGGATACCGTAGGCTTTCCACTGTGTAGTTGGGTAGTCAGTCACACCAGAAATGTTCTGGAGAGGGAACTCTTGCAGGGGAAACTGAAGGACTGGGTGGTGCTGTGAACATTATTAGTGGTCTCTCAGTATTTGGTCAGAAAAGAAAGGTATTGAAGACTGATAGCATGATTTGAAGTTAAAAAGGTGTAAATGTAAAATCAGAATGATGAACACGGAACATATTTTAACATCAGGCAGACTGAAACTAAATAAGAGAAAGTTTGAGCAACTATGCAGATTCCAGTACTATAAGAAAAACAGGCATGACAGAGATTTCTTAGAATGATGTTGTAAAGTTTACACATAAGAAGGCTGAGATAATGCCTGTAGAAAAGCTGTTATTGCAATATGTAGCCTGGGAACTGAGATATGAATATAAATGGCATTTTGAAGCACTCAAATGATATTTGTATACATGGTCAAATAAAAAAAATATTACAATTTGAAAAAGCCAGTTGTGTTGCAAGTAAATTTCTGTGTGGTATAAGAACTGTGAAAGAAACACAATCGTTAATGGGACTCAGAAAGGCTTATCATGATATTATGCTATGCCTTTCTAATTAATAGCCTTCTTCACTACTGAGGCTTTCCCCTTAGTGCAAAATGCGGTCTTGTAGGCAAAGCCGGGTGTTAATGTGGTATTCTAGGGAGTGACTAATAATAATTAGCCCATGTGCTGTCTACTAAAAATGTCATCTGCTCCATGTTTACACCACACTATCCTCTGCCAAGTAAAATGTTACTCTATGAGGAATAAAGTGACCACCATCAAAAGTCATCAGTCACTCATTCACTCTTATAGAATGATATGTTTGTGTTTGTGTGTGTGTGTGTGTGTGTGTGTGTGTGTGTGTGTGTGTGTGTGTGTGTGTGTGCATGTGCACACCTGCCTTTGCTAAAGTGATGCATGGGATGCTAAGGAGATGACTAGTGCAGTAAGGTTTAACAGCACTAGTGCTTCTTTCAGAGACATAGTAATGAGCTAATAACTTACTATCATGTTAATTGACCAATCCACATAGATTAATTAGCCCAAACAATGAGCCTCTTCTTTTTTAATCCTAGGGCTTAATTTTTACTCAAGGAAGAAATATATTGTGCCTAAGGCCTGATGTTTAAAGCTGACAAGGAACATAGTACTCATCAACCGAGAAAGGAAAAACTTGACAGCATGAATTATATGTGGGAATAGTATAGGGCAAAAAAAAAGCAACAATATAATGCTTTAACCAGAAATGTCAAATCAGACAGAGCAAGTAGTATAGAGATTTGCTATCTGCAATACACACCATAAGAGTAATACAAAGGAAGAAATCCTAGCACATTCCTTTCAAGACTCTTCATGTAGCAGAGTGAGCATATGTCTATTACAGTTTAGAGAGGCCATATTTCTCATGCATGCAGACCATCGTTCCAAGTTCCCTGAAATAACCAAATTATCAGACCTAAAAGTTTAAAATGCATGAAAGTCTATAATCTCAAGCAAATTGATACCTGATGTTGCTACACCTGGCAGTGATCTGGCAGTGATCGATAATATACAAGCCAGCAATTCAGAAAATTTCTACATTCATGAGATTCAAATGAAATAATGTCAATCTCACACTAAACTTATTAAAATGGACAAAAGAGAAAATTGTGCAAACAGTAAAAAAAAAAAAACATGATAAAGAGCAACAGCAAAAGCTGTAAAGATTTTCATGTCACAATTTTAGAATAGAGGAACACTCCACTGCAAACATGTAATCTCTTACCAGCTCATTTATACAAATAATTTATATTTCTCCAGATATGGTAGACTGTTGAATAAACCTAATAGATATATGAACTATTCCAGAGCTTACAATTATTCTAAAGACTGAGAAGTTTATAAAAATTGTGTTTTGCATATGTAAAAATGTTGCATTGTTGATGTAAATAGCCCATGTAATGCCTAGTATATCATTTTAAGGTTATATTAAACAAACTTTCACAAATGCTGTCATGTACATAGCATTTTAAGAGAAATCTATCATGCATGTGTATATAGAGTTAATATTACATGAGTTAGCTGCCATGATAAGCATGCCACATGGTGCATCCTTGCTTCAAGAAACACCAATTAGAATAGAGATCTCATGGAGTTCAGCTCCCATCTGCGCTGTGTGAGCTGTACTTATTAAGTCTCTGAATATGACACTGCAGTCCTAGGGAACTACTGGCCCCTCAGGCTAAAATAGTTGAAATAGTTGTCCATTGACAGGTTCTGTCCTACAGGAATCATAACATCATTTGTCTGGCACCCAGCATGACTCCTGACTACTATAAAACTGAGGCTACTGCCTTATTCTGCTTCAAGTTATACATAAGGAACAGCTTTACATGTCTCATGTGCCACACCCTCATACTACTGAATACATCGCCCCACTTGTGATAGAAGTGATCAGACCTCTAATTTCAAAAGTTCTCCCAGTGTTTACTGATGTAAAACATTTTGTCCTACAGACCTTTAAACAGTGTACACAATTACCACAAGGAGAACAACCATTAGGGGTAGTGCCCAATATACTTGGCTGAAGAAAAGGAAAAACACTTTTTATGGCTAAGCAATATCTGACCCAGCAACTGGCATTTACGGTAAATAAACAAAATCTGTCCTTGAAGAATAAAGAAAAAAAATTGATCTGCAGTTAACACATTCCAATATTTTTGAATAACATTTTAATTAAATGAGTGTTATTGTGGTCAAAAAACGAATTTGATAATCACCCAATTCAATATAACTACTAAACTAAAGCAAGTCAGAGCTAACGTTTTCAAACGCTGACTAACAGGCCTGAGAAATACTATTACAAAGATAACCTTTGTAATGAAATCACTCATCCATTAGATTTGCCTCCCTTATTGAGTCCTGTATCATCAGTACAAATTCTATGTAGCCTTAAATACTGAGATTTAGGGATATTCTTAACAATATGTGTTTATGATTGCAACTCAAGGCAATCAGCAAATAATTCTTTGGTGATCTTATCAAAAGAATCCTTTAAAATCTTAAAATAAAAAAAATATTCATATTCTGATCAAAAGAAATAGTAAAACCAATATAAAACTCATTACTATCCAAAAATCCAAAAAAAGATAACAGTGATCCATTATCACCCATCCAAACAATCCAACAATCAGATAAAAACTTTTTAACCACATCATTGCAAATAAATCAGCACAAAATTAGCACCCATAGCTCTTCCCCTAACTTGATGGTAACCCCACCCTAACCCTGCACCCTAAAGTAATTAAAACCTTCCTGTAACACTGCCACTATTCAGACAAATTGGAGGGTAGTGTTATGGGGGGGGGGGGTTAATAACGGGAGAGGAATTAGTTTTCCTATCTTGATATTACTGTTTTTGGTTTTGTTTCTGTTTGCTATTGTGTATGATTGAACTTATTTTGTCGGTGTTTTACATTCGACATTAGGGTAGTTTGGTTATAGACAATATATATATATATATATATATATATATATATATATATATATATATATATATATACACACACACACACACACACACACACACACACACACACACGTGTGTGTTACTGTATTCTCTTTGGCTGAATGATCACGTTGCCTGTTACTGATGAAAGAAGAAAGAAAATGAGCTTTAACATGGATCCTAGGGGGGAAGAAACCTCAGTCAGCACCTGTCATCGATGTCAATGAGGGACAAAGGTGGAACCCCTGGGACAAATTTGTGGCTTCCCATCAACTCATCATAGTTGCACTTGAAGAGGGTCAGCAAGTACTCTATTTGACATGTATGGGAAGTCTATGCTGGAGGCAAGGCAGCCTCTGAGAGACAAACCTGTTTCTTTAGCAGGTTTTGTTGATGTTGCATATTAGATTTAGGTCTATTGAGTGGGTAATGTACGAGGACTTAGACTTATGGATATTGAGCATCTCTAGTAGGGCAGGGTCAGATATTGCCTTGTAGGCGAGACACAGATTACCTCTGAGCAATCTGTATGATACTGAGTAAAGTGATAGTGATATGAGCCTGTCCCCATAGGACAGGTGTTGGAGGCCATGGATTCTCTTTGTAACGTATTTCTGTTATGCAAATGTGTTAAGGATTTGGGGGGCATCTGTGAATGAGCACAGCTGAGCTATGATTCATAGAGGCCATTTACGCCAAAGCGTTGTGACTTCAACTGTACTTTTGCAAATGGGCAGATAATGAGATGGAAATGAGGAGTGATGTAAATATTTGTACAAAGTCTATTTTACACCATTTGTAATTTCTTACTCAATTTTTCCCACTTTTCCACATTGGATGCAGATGCGGTATAAAAAGGGAAGCATCTCCAAATATATCAGAATTGCAACTGGCAAAAATGCAGACTTTTGGAGCAGATTTACTATTTCTAAGTCAGAGATGCTTGTCTTGGCCAGGCCAAAACTGCTTGCCCCCAGCTGTGCTCACCTGCCAAGAAGGCAAACATATAAACAAAGGATTACTCATTATAACTTTGATAATCAAGAAATCTTTGATAAGTTTAGAGTGGACAGGAACATTATAAGGGTCTTAGTGAGCATGTTTGACCCCCCCATAGGGCAGTAGAGGAATGTGTGGACTTCCTCTTCTTGTGGACACCAAATTATGCATAATCCTCACTATACTTGCTACTGGGAGCTTTCAGAGACAGACTGGGGATATGTTGGAGATCTCACAAACTTCTGATTTGAGGATAATGTAATAGTTCCTGGACTTACTCTTAGCACATGTCGTACATCTATTTCCCTGTGTCATCTCAGGACTAAGCAGAACTATGCATACCTTTTATAGGTTGGCAGATTTCCCTGAGGTACTCAGAGTGATATATTGCATCAATGTTGCAATTAAAGCCCCCTCCTGGTCCACAGTGGGACTGGTACTGCAATAGGAAGGGCTGCCATTTCATCAGTTGCTAGGTAGTGTGTGATGCATGGGGGTGCATCTCCAACATCTCTGCCCAGCATTCTGGCAGTTTACATGATTTCCATATCTGGCTCACTAGATCACTCTACTGCCTATTCCTGCATGGTAGGATGCCTACCAGTCATCTTGTTGGTAAGATGATTTTTTTTTAAATTAAGTAATTATTCATGTTAAATTGTATTGCTGTAGAGTAATGTTTATTTTCCTGTTTTGTCTCCCCTCCCGTTTCTCTCTCTCTCTCTCTCTCTCTCTGTTATTTATTTATTTTTTTTAAAGGAATGTCAGATATCCACTGGAGCCCTGCCTCACGACTCCACTGAGAAATCCTTCTGGAGCTGTGGAGGAGACATGTAACACATTTCTGTCCCAGACCAGTATTGTCATTGAGATGGTGTTTGGCCTCTTGGAGAGCCATTGCAGGTGCCTGGCTGAGTCTGGGGTTGTCATTCAGGTTCATAGGTTCACAGGTTCATAGGTAAGTACTACGCTATCTGCCCGAGGGCATCTATAAGCCTAGCCAGAATGTGTTGGCTTTCGCCGACCCCTTAGATTAGTTCCCTGTACCTCGGCCAAGCAGATCCATTAGTTCTCTGTGCCTCTGTCCAGCAGAGCCACTGCAGTCATCCCTGGGGTAAATTTTCTGTTTCCCATCCACTCATCAAGGTTTCTCTTGAAGAGTGCTAATGAGGGGTTCTGCTTAATGTAGATTGGAATCCTGTTCCAAAGCATGGGGAGTCTCTGGGACAGGAGTCTATACCTCCAGCATGTCCTATTTATCGTTGTGGTGAGGTTTAGATCCCTAGAGAGTGTGGCTCTTGGGGATTTGTTTTTTTTTTTTAGATGGAGCATGTCCATCAATTCTGAGTTGGACATGGCCTTGTATGTCAGGCAGAGATCACCTGTGAGTAAGCGGTATGCAACTGAGTACAGCTGGAGTTTCTTCAGTCGGGCTGCATAGGGCATATGTTTGAGGCCAATAATCCTCTTGGTGAGGTGCTTCTGTGGTCTTTCCAGCTGTTGTAGGTGTCTTGTAAGGTACATCCCAAATGGGACGTTGTACTCTATGATGGGTCTGATGAGTGATGAGTAGATGGGCACAATAACCTCTTTTGTTCTAGATGCGAACCCTTTTGTGATTAGGTGGGCCACATAGAAGGATTTTCTAGCCACCTTGGCAATATGATTATCAAAGGAGAGATTACTATCTACTTGGGTCCCCAGATCCCTTATTACATTTTCTGTATTTAGGGGACTACCACGTATGTACCACATATACCATGGTATGACTCAGCTAGTGCATGTAGGATGTTTACTGCCTATTGCATTCAGCATAATATGATCATGCACTGGTCTGGTGGTGAAGTGACCCATGCTGTCACTGCAGCTCCCAGTTCTAGTCCCACTATAATAATAAGGACTAGTAGACAGCCATATTAACGGACCCCCTTGACTCAGGTTTGTGCACAGCATGCTGCTGCACAGGTTAAGAGACAGTGTCTGTTTCAGAACTACTTACCAGGGATTCAGGTTAGTCTCACCTTTTTTTCTGTAAAAGACACATCAAGTATAATTGATGCATGCAGTGAGATTTGTGGGCTATGCTGTGTGGTGCATGATCGATCTGCTGTCACTGTTCATCAGACATTCTCTTTCATCTTTAAAAAGTTTTATATTACTACCTGTTTCCCTGATTGTTCACTGATTCCCATTCAGTGATACTGGAAGGCATCAAATCAATAAATAAATCAACAGTTGTGCCTGCTGTACTGAATAACTTTTGCTTTAATTATTTATTCACTATGCAGTGGAAAGCAATATTGGCAACAATGAAATATTCAGTTATATATGCCATTCCTGTTTACTGAATTCTGTTTTGCTGCACATCAGATTGTTTTTTAGTGTCATTAAAAATAAATTCTGACTTCAGAAACTGTCATCATATGTGCAGTGATGAGGCTGTAGTGGCAGCAGTTAAGTTTACATGGCAGGATGCTTATTTTAATGTGTTATTTCCTTATGATGTATTGGACCTGAAAATGTTTGCTCATTACTATTTCGATTTCCTATGTGAGTGCAAAAAGAAGGAAGGGTAATCCATGCATCATTGTTTTTTGACCAGTGTTCATTCATGTACTTAATAGATGTGCACAGACTTCCCTCCGCCCCACAATCCAATTCCAATTGAACATTAAGTTTTGCAAATGATTCAGATTCAGAGTATGGTGTAATTTACAGTTGAAAAGGGAATAATTGAATATATATATATATATATATATATATATATATATATATATATATATATACAATCCACCATCCCAACAAAAACTCATTCCAAATAAACAGAAAGACTTGTTAATGAATGTAATTTACAGTAGTTCCAAATCAAATAAGTCGTACATGATTTCTTTTGATAGGCCTGGTGATGGTGCAACTGATTTGTAGGATGGGCTACCATGAGAACTGTAAGGTGAGTTAGTCCAGTGGTGTGATCTAGTGGAGGAAGTGATCCTGGTGTCAGTGACCCGACACTGCTGCATAACCATGATTGTGATCTGGAACATGATGTTCTCCTAGGTGGAGATGACTCTTGACATGGCCTGTATGAAATGTGTTGTGTTTGTTCACTGTGAGTACTGACATTATTGTCTTGAGAACCAGTGGTAATATAATGTGATCTCCATCTACATGTCCGGACAGTATCCCCTCCCTTGCCCCTCATAAAGATGAGTCCAGCTTGACTCTGGTATGTCCAAAATAGTGTATGAATTGGAGCTGCATCTGATGCTTGATGTGCCACCAGATTACGCTTCAGTGACACTGTGGCTTTAGCCATAGTCTCTGTCAATTCAATGTAGTGTTGGAAATCATTGCCTATACCCTGTAGGACTTTGATCATTTCTAGCTGAATCTCTGTTGCAGTGGCTTGAGTCCTATCAATGTCATGGCACATTTCTTGTTGGGCAGCCAATGATTTAAGTGTTTCTTGAGGTAGTTATGAAGAATTCCTGCATCTGGAACCTCTTTGTAATGGTGTGACTATGGACAATGTGGCCCCAGAATATCTGCCATCATCCTCAAAGTGTTCTTCTATGTGTGGAGAAACTGGTGCATATGTGCAAGTTATTCCTGATGTACAAGTGTGAATGGAATTTCAGCTTGTATTTAACTTTGTGATACAGTGTCACTTTCTGTAGACTTACTAACATGTTGTGAGTTGAGAGAACCTGCCATTAAAGTTGGACAGTGTAAGCCACTTCCCTCAGTCTGTCACATAAATATAACTACATTATCATCATTTTCATCAGCAGCAGCAACAACAGCCTTTCTGCAGCTGATTTCATCCATATTTATTGGTACAGTTGAACTATTTGTTCCAAGGCTGATTATGTAAAATAAATCATTACAAAACATTATTAATGCAACAGCAGGCAGTATAGTATGCTTACAAGGGGGTGAATGGGACACTTACCATGCACTCTGCCTTCATTTTCACTAGTTGCTGATTTACAAGTCTCACCTAATAATAATGAATTGTGACATCTTTAACTGCAGCAGTCTTTGTCACCTTTCAATTTTGACTATAAAAGGTGTACATTTTAAACTAATATTCAGGAACTGATGAATGTAAATGCTGCTGGTGACCTTGGTTTGATGGAATAGTGTCCATACCACCTGTGAATATTCCATTTGCAGCATCTTCTGTATACTAGTCATTCCCGTGAATGGACAGATGGCATTCATTGTCTGGTATTAACTTAATAATATTTAGAGACCCCCTAGTGGGTCTGGAAATTGCATTCTGCCTGCCCCTGCTTCTAGCATGTTCTATTATCTCATTTGCCCTTTTCTTGCACTGTGCCAGTGATCTGTTTCTGCCTGCAATTGCATTGATTTCAACAGATATTTGGCTCTGTGCTTTGCTCCTCTCAGCTTGTTTGGGCTTCCCTTTACCAAAAAGAAGTCTCTCATATGGCATAAGTGCTGCCATGAGTACATGATTTTCCTCATGACTAAAGTTATCATGTCTAAGCCTTGAGCCCTTATTTTCCATCAGTACGACAGAAAAAAGGGGGAAAAGGGCTACAGTCAGGCACGTGTGACAATACTGTTTGGATGACATCAGCTGTTTAAGTAAAAACCAGTGGCCAACTATTCCTGCTACCAATAGTGAGGTATTATTTCAATAAATATGCAAACAGCTTTGTTATCTAAACAACACAACTACAGCTTATAAAATCACAGCACTTACACAAAAAACAACATGCAGTACTGTCTACCATTGTCATGTATTTTTCTTTAACTGTCAGTAGCAGAACATCTTTGCACACTGAAATTTCTCAGGCACAATAATCATTCTTTCCATATATGCACAATCACTACACAACATTAGCTTTTTTAATGATCTAATGATCAATTAATATAATTACACTGTACTGCACATTAGGCAACTTCAACAAACTGACCAAAATTACCAGCCATGCAATGGTATTAATACATGCGCGCGCACACGCAGTCCACTGTACTGCACATTAGGCAACTTCAACAAACTGACCAAAATTACCAGCCATGCAATGGTATTAATACATCTTGTACACACACACACACACACACACACACACACACACACACACACACACACACACACACATTAAAATGTATTGAAGGTGAGCTTTGAATCAATATTCCAGTAACTGTTAAAGTGTATCTTACTAAATAATAATCACTTTATAAAGTTTTCCTTACTTTGAGATATCTGCGATATCCTAAGATGTTGCTGCGTATCTCAGATATTTGCGAATCAATATGGCGAGGCTCATCCTGTTGGTATAAATTCAAGCCGATTTACATGGGTGTTATGCAAAGTAGGCAAATTTATATGCATATCTGTGAAATGTAGTATTACACAGTCATGATGCAAAGTATATCTGTGTATTTTAACATTTCAGTTATGAACACATGCCCCACAGTACATGAACGAATTTCCAAGAGAAACGGATGTGCTACCGAAAATTGCAAACTCTGCAGCAATGCCAAGCTGTCCACGGAGGCATGCAGATTATCCTAAACTAACCAAAATGAAAATAAACTGTAAAATTCAAAATGGAATCATCTAAATATCGGGTTGAAAGCAATCTGAAGGTTAATTCCTGTTCATCCAACACTGAATGTTACACCTTTAAAAGTGATATATATCATAAAGTCATAAAACTAATTTTTCACTTTACTGTTCACATTTATTTCCCTCCCACCTTAGTTAAAAAAAGTCTTACTTCATTGCATGACACATACTGCTGTTAGTGTAAAAAAATACTTTTATCAATAAGCATTAAGAATGACATATTTAAAAATAAGTTATGACACATGTAAAAGACAGAAACATTAAGAATGACAGTTATCATATTTAAAAAAAAATAACTTATGACATATGTGAAGGACAGATTAAGTGTTTTCCTTTAAGAAAAATCAGTATGTGGCAAAGTAGTTTTGGTTACACCAAACTTGAGAATAGTATAAATACCTGCTCTAGTGAGCATGCTAGCAAAGAAAGGTTGTGTCAAAGTGATGTCACACACAACAGGGAGTGGTTCTAACCTTCCTTAATACATCCCTCAGCATAGTTTCCTTATTCTGGTTCTGGCTCTTCAAATGAAGGCATGAGGCTGTGTTCCTAGCTGGTTTGAGAAAGAGACCCTAATAATCCTCTACCTTATGCATGACTCATACCTGGAAAAGATCCAGGCATGTACGCATCATGTTACTTGGGGAAAAAATGATATCTGGCAGGAGCTGGGTGACCACCTGTCAACTCTGACAGTTATAACCTTCTCTGGTCAGTAGTACCGTCACAGGTATGACAATTTGAAAAAGCATAGTGCTGTCCAGATGTCCAAGTGAGTTGGCCAGTTTACAGCAAAAAGGCCAGAGTTATATAGTAAGTAAAATTATTTTTATATCTATATATGTGTGCGTGTATATTAGGGTTCATATTATGTTATCGAAAACATAACGTAATCGAACGATTAAAACTTCGAAATGGCAGCATTTCGAAGCTTGTATTTGGGGGGGTGCCCCCCCCCCACTAAATATATATTCCAACTCCGAGATCGTACTACAGTGTGGAAAGGGCAGGTATTCCAATCCTCACTGTACTGCGATCCCACAATGCGATTTTCGAAATGCTGCCATCTTTCGATAACGTAATATGAAACCTGTATATTAGACATATAGCTAGATATCAAGAATAAAAAAGGGGGCAAACAAAATTGTATAACTATATGCACTTCTAGACTCAGATGGCTGCACCTGAAAATATTTACTTGTACTGTTATTATGAACTATAGCATCTCTGTAATCCAGACATTCATCTTTTGAAGAAAGAGGAATATTAGTACTGTGTTAACAGGTTACAGTAATAGTGCCTTCTGTGAAGGTTGGGTACTGGGCTGGCAACTCGACACCTTAAAAACACCACTGCCAATCAATCTGCGGACCGGTGCTCCACTGTGGTGACCCCTAACTGGGAAAAGTCGAATGACATTGCTTGTTAACAGGTTACAGTAATAAATAGAAATGTCAGTTAAGAGAATTAAAATGATAATCTGTGTAGGCAACTATGTAAATCTTTTACTAATGTTCAAGTATCAGTAATGCTGACTGCATGTAATAAAAGCTATGAAATAAAGGCTGCAGTTACAGCTTTATAATTGTTTACGATTGCAGGGAAAAGATGTAACAGTTAAATATTACATGAAGACAGTTTTGTGAGAGATACACAAATATAGCTAAATACAATTGCTTAACTTAGTTGTTTGTTCATAAGTATTTCTAGCTGCACTTAAAACATGGCTGAAATAACACTTACCACACCCTAGTTAGAATGTGTAATGGGGGGGGGGAGGGGAGTGGGGGTTACTTTTGTAAGAAAATGAGCAGCACAGAAGTTTTCAGAGAACATACTGTTTTACTTCAGTCAGGGTCAGTGGTAGCATTTTGGGGGCCCCTAGACATTTCCAGAATAAATATCACCTTTTCACTGCCACTCCCATAAGCTCATGCTGCAAACTTTTAGGAGTAGTGCACACAGACAAACTTGTAGCTATAATGCTCTTCCGTTACTACAGACCTATCTCACAAAAGGACACTTGTACAGTTACTGGCATTTCGCTGCAACAGTGATACATTACAAAAACTCTATGTACATGTCTGGACCTAGGTGAAATGATGTCCTAGGCCTCTTTTTCAACTCTACCCCCTACACACATACCCTCCAGTCCTTCCCTTTGATCCCCCCCCCCCCCGCCCTGGGCTCCTCATACTATGCACATCACTTTTTTTTCTTACATTTTGCCTTACTCTTCAGATTTTTCAAGAAGCCATAATTCTGAAGTGCATTTTAAAGTTTTTTTTCCTCTTTACACATTTTCTTTCACTGATGGTTTGAATAGAAATTCTGTTTATGGAAAGAAATTCACAGTTGCTGCTCAACTCTAGTTTTATTTGTATCTTTTGAACACACCTTTCTTGACCAAGACAGCACAGTAATAACCATGTAGGAAATAACTCAAATAAGCCAGGGCCAGGAAGCCATATGGTTATAGATGTTCTGGGGATTCATAGGTTCATAGGTTCATACTAGGCTATCTGCCCTAGGGCATTTATAAGCCTAGCCAGAGTATGTTTGGCTTTCGCCACCCATTTTAAATGAATTTTGCTATGCCCTTTTTCGAGGTTAGTATACTGTGCCTCTGTCTAACAGTGACACAGAAGTGATACCCGGGGTAAACCTACGATCCCCCATCCACTCATCAAGATTCCTCTTGAAGAGAGTCAATGAGGGACTCTGCCTAACCTGGACTGGGATTTTATTCCAGAAGTGAAGGGAGCCTCTGGGTTATGAATCTGTCCCTCCAGCATGTCTTATTTATTTCAGTGCTGAGGTTCAAGTCTCTCGAGCATGTAGCTGGATGGGATTTGGATTTTTTGAGGTGCAGCATGTCCCTTAATTCCGGGTTGGACATGGCCTTAAACGTCAGGCACAGGTCACCTCTGAGCAGGCGGTATGCCACTGAGTAGAGCTGGAGTTTCTTTAACCGAGCAGCATATGGCATCTGTTTGAGCCCTTTGATCCTCTTGGTGAGGTACTTTTGGGGTCTTTCCAGTTGCTGCAGGTGTTCGGTAAGGTACATCCCAAAAGGGGCATTGTACTCGATTATGGGCCTGATGAGGGATGAGTAAAGAGGCACGATGACCTCCCCTAATCTAGATGTGAATCCCTTCATGATTAGGTGGGCTATATAAAATGTTTTTCTAACCACTTTGGCCACGTGGTTGTCAAATGAGAGATTGCTATCAACTTGGGTCCCCAGGTCCCTAATTACTTCTTCTGTACTTAATGGATTACCACCTATGTGGTAATTTGTGGGCACTTTGTTTTTGCCAAAGGGGATGACTATACACTTTTTGGCGTTTAGCTTGAGGCCATGGCTCTGGCACCAGTTGTCTGTTTCTATGAGGCCCTTTTGGAGGATGCCTGTGTCGGCTGGAGAGTCGATTATGGTGCCCAGTTTGCAGTCATCTGCGAACTTGGTCAGCCACAGTCCTTCCGTGTTGTCCTGTACCTCCGAGAAATATATACCAAACAAGAGAGGTCCCAGGACTGAGCCTTATGGGATGCCACTTGTAACTGGTTTGGAGTCTGACATGGCTCCAGCAATTCTAATCATGTGGGTTCTGCCCTTGAGCCAGTTTGCAACCCATCTAGTGACATAGGGGTTTATATTTAAGCTGGTGAGCTTATCTATAATGCCCGAGTGGGGTATTGTATCGAAGGCTTTTGCGAGGTCCAGATAGGCTGTGTGGACCACCTTCCCTTCGTCAATGGCCTTGGTGACTGTTTCAAAAGTCAACCAGGTTTAAGAGGCAGGATCTGCCCTTAACAAAGCCGAACTGGGTAGGATCCAGTGTCTGTAGGTCCCCAATATCTTTATTTATGAGGTCCATGATGATCCTTTCCACAGCTTTGCAGACCAAGCTAGTCAGGCTTATGGGGCTATAGTTTCCAGGGTCCGTTGAGGCACCACCTTTGTGGAGAGGGACCACTGTTGCTGTACACCACTCTTTGGGTACATATCCTGTAGTAAAGCTGAGATTGAACAGTAGTTTTATGTTTGGGTTTAGCTCTTCTTGGAGTTCATGTAGGACGCAGCCTGGGACACCGTCTGGTCCCATTGATGCTGTGTTTTTTGCTTTGGAGAGGGCGGCTCCCACCTGAGGATATGAGATGTCAGGGGGCAGCACTCTGCTGGGATAGATATTTGCCCCTTTGGTGGAGAGGGGGGGAGAAGTTTGCACTGAACCTGTCAGCTAGGATGTTGGCAATGTCTGTGGGTTTGGTGCATTTTTTGTCATTTTGGACTAATTCTGAGCATATCTGGGAATTCCCACCCAGGTTCCTAACATAACTAAAGAAAGCCTTGTGATTATCCTTAGTGTCCTGTGCAATTTTTCTCTCGAAGCTGGCCTTTGACGATTTTATGAGTGCCCTTAGTTTTTTGCTAATACTGATCAGAGATGCCTTCCCTTTTTGGGATTTTGCTCTATCATGTAGTAGCTTCCTCCTTCTATTGTATAGTTTGTTTATGGCTGTGGTCCACCAGACAGGTCGTCTGCCTTTGGAGGATTGGGTCTTGGTTTTATTTGGGATTGCATGATCCATGCATTCCTGAAGGTGTTCTTGGAATGCATTTATAAAGGATTCTGCGGTCTGGGCCGTATTTTCCACAGGCCCGGGGGCTTTGAAGGATTCCACCTCGGTTTTGAGGAGTGTGAAATTTGCTTTAGAGATGTTTTTCACTGTGGTTTTCTGGGCAGGGGGTGAGGTCGGGATGTGAATATCCAGTGATATCAGTTTATGGTCTGATCTTACCAGTGAGGGATACACTTCTGGTCTGGAGCATAGAGTCCCCATGTTGGTGATGATCAGGTCCAGTATGTTTTCCCCTCTTGTGGGAGTGGTAACAAGTTGTTCCATAGCATTTGAGTTTATGAATTCTAGGAACCTTTGGGAAAGGGTGTTGGAGATAGAGTAATGCTCCCAATCTATGTTTGGGTAGTTGAAGTCGCCCAATATAATGGTTTTCGGAGAGACCTTCATATTTTCCAGTGTTCTCAGGAAGGCCGAGTGGAGTTCCTGGGTTTGGGAGGGTGGTCTGTAGCAGGCTATAAACTGGAAGGCAGTTTTACCCACTGTTAGTTGCACATGGATAGTCTCTGATGCTTCGTGCTTTGCCACCAACCTGGAGGTGTGGGTATCTTTGATGAATATCGATACTCCCCTCCTTTGTGGTTCGGTCCAAGTTTTGGGGCCTAAAAGCATGGTATGAGGTATAACCTGGTAGTGCTGGGGTGCTCTCGGGAGTCCTGAACCAGGTTTCTGTTACTGCACAGATATCGATGTTCTCCATGCTAAGGAGAGTTTCGAGTGCATGCATCTTGAGGTTTAGACTTCTGGCGTTGAGTAGCATTACTCTTAGTTTCTTATCCCTTGTGATACCTATGGAGGTGGGTTTGTCTTTTGAGCCTTGCCTAAAAAAGGCACTATGGGGGTAGCAAGAGCCTTTGCCAATATCTGAAAGCCCAGGGGTGACAGGTGCAAGTCGTCCCTAGCAAACCATCGTGGCTTGTCGTGCATATCATCCCAAGCTGATAGGCATTGGATCCCCTTTGAATGACACCAATATTTAAGCCAATTGTTGAAATTGATCATCTTGTCTTCATATTGTGGCATCATTCTTGGTGAGGGTAAGATGCTACTCAAGGTCAGGATCATACCAGCCTGGGCTACATGCTCAGAGAGCTCCTCTATGTCTCTTTTCATGTAGTCCAGGGAGGTACGTCTCAGGTCATTCACACCAGCATGGACAATGAGTGAGTCATATTTGTACTTGCCTTGGAGTGACCTGAGTGCTTGTGTTATGTGGCAGATCCTAGCGCCAGACAGGCTGCTCACCGTGACCTTCTCCTTGTTCAGCCTGGTGAGCAGGACGTCAGTGTGCCTGACGATAAAGTCACCTATTACAAGTGTATCAGGTGTGTTGTTTAGCCTTAAGGGCTGTGACTGCTCGGCACACTGGCTTTGTGAGATATGTGTTGCATGTGTTTTGTTTTGGGGTAGCGGCTGCTTGGGTGTCTGCTTTGGAGGTCTCTGCTGCTTAGGCAGATCTTTATTTAGAGCCTGTGAGTATGTTTTTGTGTGATTATGTGTTTGGTTTGCTGTCGTGGTAGGTCTATGTGAGACTGGAATTGTAGTGAGTGTGGTTTCCATCTCCTCCTGACTGGTTATGCCAGTACTGAGTTGAGAGAGCTTAGCCTCCAGTTTGGCTATATGGTTGCATCTCTCACGTGTGTTGGAAGTTGTTGGGAGGAGGAGAGGGTTGTCTGTGTACATGAGGCAATTGTAACATTGCCTCAAGATTCCCATATTCACCAGCTGGACCGGAGAGGAGATTGACAACTGACCTTTGGACATGCTAGAATAATATTGGGAATTCCTTTATAATTGAAAACAAGGGCCAATGGGGAGTGAGGGTGTAGTGCTTTTAATTTTTAGTGCTGACTTATAATTGCTTTAGTGAGCAAGTGCCAGGTAACAAGTGCAATGTGTTACAGGTAACTTAAATGCAAAAACGACAAACAGCAACTTTCTTTCAAGCGACACAAGGAAATAAGTACAGTAAGCAATGCAGATATCACTAGGGATCCACAGAAGCGCTGAGAAGCCGCGTTTTAGGTGGAATTAGCGTTCCAGGGAAATAACAAGCATACAAACAAAGCTAGATTCAGCAGGCCTGGATCTAGTCTATGCTACAGCAAACAAGGTGTACCAATTTCAGTAAGATACAGTTCAAATATTCAGGCACTATAAACCTTTAACCAGAAATTCCCAGCTCAGAAGGGCAGAGTCCAGCCTCTCCTCCCACAAGAGTGCAGACCACGAACCTTCTTAATTTAAAATAACTGGCCTGAAGCCCAAGTGCTTAAACCAGAACTAATACACTTTAAGAATAACAGACACTGAGCTCTCAATCAGCAGTTCCCAACTTAGAAGGATGAAAGCTACCTGTCCTGCCACCACAGTGCATGCCACAAACCTTCCTAATGTAGAACAACTGGTCTGAAGCCCAAGTGCTTAATCCAAAAGACTTAGAATGATAGCTACACTTTAACCAAGTTACTACCAAGCAGTAATAAATACAACTGAATACTTTAAATAATGCCTGGATTAGTGCTCAAGTTATACAAACAAAGCTAGATTCAGCAGGCCTGGATCTAGTCTATGCTACAGCAAACAAGGTGTACCAATTTCAGTAAGAAGCAATTCAGATATGCATGCACTATAAGCCTTCAACCAGAAGTTCCCAGCTCAGAGGGGCAGAGTCCAGCCTCTCCTCCCACAAGAGTGCAGACCACGAACCCTCTTAATGTAAAATAACTGGCCTGAAAGCCCAAGTGCTTAAACCAGAATTAATATACTTTTAGAATAACAGACACTGAGCCCTCAATCAGCAGTTCCCAACTTAGAAGGATGTAAGCTACCTGTTCTGCCACTACAGTGCAGACCACAAACCCTCTCAATGTAAAACAACTGGTCTGAAGCCCAAGTGTTTAAACTAAAAGGCTTAGAATGAGTTACACCAAGCAGTAATAAATACAATTGAGAACTTTTAAGATGACGCAAAAGCAAAATAAAGTAGGAAGAAACACAAGTACAGTAAAAGCAGATGAATTTTTTTTTTTTTTTTTTTTTTTTTAGTAAAGTAGCAAAAGCAGTAGTAAATACAATTCTCATGCAGTGCAAGCTGGCACACTTGAATATGTAGCAATATTAGTCTGCACACAGTTTGAAAAAATGTAATTAAATTAAAAAGGACTAAAAGCAAGTGCAGAAAGGGTTTATTAGGTAGAATGCGGTAAAGAGATGTCCTGGGGGAGTGTCTTAGATCAAATCTACAGTGGGGCGGGCACTGCAAAAGCCACCAAATTTAAACTACAACCAAGAATAGGGACGGGGGTGGGGAAACAGTTTCAACACAGATGTAAGGAATGTGCAAATTATAAAAAATATATATATACTGTTTTCTATATATTTGCAGAGCAGTAAGACACAGATATCAAGCAGACTATTTAGCTCTATAATACAGAATAACACAGAAAATATACTCAGCTCTATATACTTGCAGATAGTTCTGTAAGGCTGTCTCTCAAACTAAGGTTCCAGTTTGAATACAGGTTGTTAATTAAAAGGGGACACAGCACTAGCTAAATTATATCAGCTGAAAGACAAGGCAGGAAATGAGGGTGGGGGGTGGGGAAACAGTTTCAACACAGATGTAAGGAATGTGCAAATTATAAAAAATATATATACTGTTTTCTATATATTTGCAGAGCAGTAAGACACAGATATCAAGCAGACAATTTAGCTCTATAATACAGAATAACACAGAAAATATGCTCAGCTCTATATACTTGCAGATAGTTTTGTAAGGCTGTCTCTCAAACTAAGGTTCCAGTTTGAATACAGGTTGTTAATTAAAAGGAGACACAGCACGAGCTAAATTATATCAGCTGAAAGACAAGGCAGGAAATGAGGGGGTGGGGAAACAGTTTCAACACAGATGTAAGGAATGTGCAAATTATAAAAAATATATATACTGTTTTCTATATATTTGCAGAGCAGTAAGACACAGATATCAAGCAGACAATTTAGCTCTATAATACAGAATAACACAGAAAATATACTCAGCTCTATATACTTGCAGATAGTTCTGTAAGGCTGTCTCTCAAACTAAGGTTCCAGTTTGAATACAGGTTGTTAATTAAAAGGAGACACAGCACTAGCTAAATTATATCAGCTGAAAGACAAGGCAGGAAATGAGGGTGGGGGTGGGGAAACAGTTTCAACACAGATGTAAGGAATGTGCAAATTATAAAAAATATATATACTGTTTTCTATATATTTGCAGAGCAGTAAGACACAGATATCAAGCAGACAATTTAGCTCTATAATACAGAATAACACAGAAAATATACTCAGCTCTATATACTTGCAGATAGTTCTGTAAGGCTGTCTCTCAAACTAAGGTTCCAGTTTGAATACAGGTTGTTAATTAAAAGGAGACACAGCACTAGCTAAAATATATCAGCTGAAAGACAAGGCAGGAAATGAGGGGGGGTGGGGAAACAGTTTCAACACAGACGTAAGGAATGCGCAAATTATAAAAAAAATATATATACTGTTTTCTATATATTTGCAGAGCAGTAAGACACAGATATCAAGCAGACTATTTAGCTCTATAATACAGAATAACACAGAAAATATACTTAGCTCTATAGTTCTAGAACATTTTCTTAGCCTTTTAAGCCAATGGTGGCCTAAACCAAAATCATGAGAAAGAAAAGAGTTTCAGTCTTATTTTTTTTTCTTTTCAGGAAGACATAAGTTGTGTCCAAGGATAATTTGTTCAAAGTTGACAAAAAAGTACCTCACAATCAACTTTCACGCCAGTTGTGGGAATATATAGGTCCTATCTGGGAAAACTACCTGCCTTCCTAAACCCCCACAAAAACAGTCACTGCCTATGCATCACTCTGGTGTTAGACTGGGATGAAACCAGAGGTTTAAATTGCCTTAGTCATATATTTCAAGTGACTGCTGGTATGTATAATACATAGCATGCCCCCTAACCCTCAAAAGCAGCCATCTGTATATGTGCCTGATGTGTGACTGTGAGGAAAGTGAAAAAAATAATGATTACAGTAATATATTGAAATTTGTTGCTCCTAGATAGTACACTGTGCCTACACAAGCCATAGTAACCTTCTTTGTACACCTCTGAGTTCTGTGAGAAAAGTAGAAGAAAAAATGACCACACTTTCCTCAACTAAAACACAAGCTATAACTTCATGTGCACACCTCTACGTTTTGACTGTGATGAAAATTAAAGTAGTGACCACACAATTTCCAGCCCCCATAACCTACAGCACACATACTCACACACACACACACACACACACACACACACACACACACACACACACACGCACACACACACGCACACACACACACAGCCATTAGCCACCAGATCAGTGACTGCTGTTTACCAGTCGTCAAACAGCAGCAGGGGTAAGTCACTTTTATTTACCTCTGAGGAGTGATGCATACCTGTCACTGTCCCTGATTTCACAGACCATCCTAAATATTCTTATACTTCTGCTTTGTCCTTCGTAAAAAAGTTTGATTTGCAGGTAAATCACTCGATTACAAACAGTCAATAAATCCTGATATTGGAGATTATACTTATTGTTCAAAAATATATGTTGATGCAAAAGGTGTTAGTCTGTTAAATTGTTTAGTGAATTAGAGTAATAATTAAAATGAGTTCCTTATTTTGAGCCTTTACTCTGCTATTATTTTTGGCATTGCACTGAATTCTTGAGCAAAGAAGTTGAGAGTTTGTAGTATCTGGTGTTCTGCCAGCATTTATAAACCCCCCTGAGAGAACCATCTCTGATCAGAAGTATAAGCTCTTAAAATCAAAAGTTTGCACTGAGATAAGTCACTCTGGGCTGCTGATTGCTGATGTTCATTATCAGCTTTATTCTAACAGGGTCATATCCCAGCCCTGTTCAGGTTAAAGAGCATAATCTGGACATTAATGCATTTTTTTCTTCCTCAAGTTTCCCCAACCAGCAGTAGCATTTATTGGGCCCCCACACAGTCAAAAATAATGAAGGGGTCCCCCTGCAGTCACTGGTACTACAGGGACCTAAATCTGGCTATGTAGTTAGTTTTAGTGGCAAAAATGTCTAACAGCAGGGTATAACTAAGCCAGGGGCACTGTCAGTGGTAAAATATTTAATGGAATTGTGACCCCTGTTACTTGATAAAACACTGTTACTATAATCAGACTATCATTGAATTTCAAAGGATATATAAATAAGAGTTATTACCCACCTGGTTTATTAAGTATACAAGATTGTTGTACTAACATGTGTTGGTTTGACAGACATGTTACAAAATATCAGGTTAAGATAACATGCTGTGGTTGAGGCTCCCAGGAACAGGGAGCACCCAGTGACTGCAGGGTTCACTGGTGCCTAAAGCCGGCTGTGACTTCAATGATACTATAAATCAGACACATTTCTGCAGAAGAAAGAAATGCAGACTTCCTTGAACTGAGACATTTCAGCCTTTGTACTTCAGCTATACCAGAGTGTTAACATGTATTTTTAAAATAAAATTCGACTCATTTCATATTCCTGTACTATCCTCCAAAATTCAAAGGAATATTAGTAAAGCATTGTAACAATTAATGCATGTATGCATACAACAGTAAAACGGGAAAGAAAAAGAAAATATTTACAGAGAATATAAGGCACGGTTATGTTATTTGTGGAAGAAAATCAAACACAGATAAGTGATTATCCTTCTCTCTTTCACCGATAGCTGAGGAAAAAATACATTATAATTGCCAAAAGGAGAAGAGATCAAATGCATTGTCTGGTTGAGCCTTCTGGTAGGTATAAGAAATGTACAAAAGATGTTTCATTTTTAACAGTGTGTAGTACGAATTACATCAGTAATGGTAGCAGGAAAATTTATAAAGCAATTTTTGAAATTGATTTCTGTAGTACTCCTGTAGACAATGTTGTTACAGCTTTGCAGCTGAAAGAAATCCAACTGAAGACTTAACTGATGAAGAGAAATGCGTTTCAGTCTGATTTTGTTAAGCTAATTAACTGCAGTAATTACTGATTTCTTTTTTTTTTTGTTTGTTTGAGTACTGTATGCTCATTATTTAATGTACATAATGTAAACACACAACCCTTCAGAAAGACAAAAGCCCATGCCATTTCAATTCATCACAAGTATGTATAAGCACCGTTCTTACATTCTTCAGAAGTACAGAAGCACATCCCGAATCCCTACCCCCAAGTGTAAACATCTTTCCCATACACAAGTTTTACCTCAATAAAGATTTGTTACTGTAGTATTTTGATAATATGTTGTTAAAATTGCATTACAACAGTATTGTGTGGATTTATTATGCTTTTTCTGTTTTTGTCTCTCCCCACCCTTTTCATTCTTTTTTTTTCTTAGCGTGTGGAAGACACGCTCTCTCAGTTGTTGCTGACTACATTGCCAACACAGGCCCCTACCTGCTCAACATCAGGGTCCTCCATTGCAACACCATCTGGCAGTGGATGTGTTTGAGGATCTGTGGACTAGGATTCCAGCTGGCACTTCCTCAGCCCTTCTTCCCTTATGGTTTCTCCTTCACCCCTTTCCCTATTTCCCATGCACACTACCCTCTTATTAAAAACCATTTGAAAAAATGGGGTGTATAACCCCCAACAAAAACATAGTGCCCATCTTTTCCCACCTCCTCCAGTATAAACCCTCTTGATGTTTCCCATGTTTGTTCACCTCTTTATTGTTTTGTGTCCCCTTTTTTCACTCTATGTGAGTTCACCTCCTTATTTTGTCTCCCGTTTTTTCTGTCCTATCACCCACTTTCTATTCTTTAATGAAACCATCAGGATATCCACAAAAGGATACCACTATATAAAAAAGTTTTAACTCCCTTTCTTATTTTAGAAAACCTTCTTTGCTTTGCAATCTGCAGCTTTTCTAAAATGTTTTGAGCATACTTGTCCATCATGTGCTATGGCATATACAACTTACAATTTTGCGAAGTAATTTTTTTAAAGAATGAACTTTATACCATTTAGAAATTGCTTTGCTTTTCCATATTCTTCACGTGTGTTTTGCTGACCTTATTTACATATACTTGTACCGTCGCTGTTCGCACATGAATGTTATGCACTTGTGAAGTCCCAGACTATGAATACCAGCCAATGTATTGCCTTATTTGGACTCAATCCAAATGTATGTGACTGTGGAAACAGAAAGTATTTCCTACTTACTTAGCTTGAATGTAAGTCTCTCTGTGACTTAAGTTGAGAGAGAGCGAGAGAGAGAGAGAATGTTTAGTGTAGGTTAGTTTCTACCCTGCTTATGCTGTGTGTTTTCAATTGCATTTCTTGATACAGCTCATACTGAAAGATCCAGTGCCTGAGAAATTGTACAACTGCTGTTTGGACTTACAAGTATAGCTTATATGCCAAAAGTAACAAAGTCAGAAAAGCTACACAGTAGGGTTCTATATGCCAACTGTCTATTTAAACACATTCATATTGTATTTTTGTGACTTTTATAGCTACTTGTATTTTGTTTGTTTAATTTTCCAAAATATGTTTTATTTTGTTTCTATTAACTATTTTTATTATTCAAATTAAAATGCTTGCTGCTTGTATTTTATTAATGTATATAATTGTGGCTAGTAAACTTGATGATTTATCAGCTGCTGAATTCTCTGCTTCAAAGAGTTGATGTTCAAGGTATTCCTTTATAACGGCATTTCATACATGGCTTAGTTTAAGGGTAAACAGTAATGATATTCTAGGTGCACTGCTAGTGTAGTCTAATTGGTGACAGCATTGCTGTAAAGCCAGGAAAGGGGGTACTGGTACTGGAGAGATATTGTTAACCCTTTCAGCAGAAAATGATGTGCATGTGTGGGTGCATGTCTGCATAAATAATGGACAAAATTTCCGTTATTGTTAGGATAGCTTCAGAAGGCAGTAAGTTGAGAGCAAGAAAGGTTAGATAATGGGGAGTCAGTGATTAAAACATTGCCCTGTAACTGGCCAGTGTAAAGCTTACTTAGAGTTAGTGGGGACCGACTGTCACCTGTGGCAGCAGTGTGAAAATGCCATATGCTCATAAAGCCAACCACAACTTGAATATTATTTGTTGTCAATGGTGTGGATTAGGATATCATAGCTTCTGTGCATAACATATGCACTGGTACCAGTAGAATGACTTTAGAGGTCATACCATGACATAGAAGTAGTTGCAACAGGTGGGATAATACAAGTATTTTTTTACACACAGACATGCACTTGTTCTTGTTCACATCAAGAATGCAAATAAATGCATGCATCCACACACACACACACACACACACACACTAATGGACCATACAAAAGAAAACTTGGTACAAGTCAGAAACTTAGTATTAGGTCTTGTTCAAAACCAGTTTCTTGTAAAGTCACCCATAAGCACAAATATTACTGAAAGAAGGAGAAATAAAAAATTGGTTTTATTCTAGACAGCAAAAAGGAAAAGGAAAACATATGTCTAGGTTATTAAAATGAACAGACACAACATCTTCCAGTTTTTCTCCAGCACACATATATAATGTCTATTTAGACATTCCAGAAATGACTGCACTTGAAGGAAAGGTCTAAGGCTGCAAGCCCTTTTTAGCCTATGGAATCTGTTAAGGCCAGATACTATATCTGAGTGATAGGTATCTCCACCCGGCATGCATCTGCAACTGGGCTGTTCTGACACAACTAGAAACAACTGTTTGTTGGTGAATAACCCTGTCTACAATACTTTTTTTTACTGGTTAGAGCTTTCTGTGGAAACTGCTAATCCATGGAATAGATTTCTTCTGAATATTATCTTTTTTTTATTGTTTTCTTTTTTCTCCCATGTATCTTTCTGGCAGCTGCCCCAGTGTCCCACATCCATGCTGGGTCTGTGAGTCACTCCAGTCTCTGCTGCACTAAAATGAATTTATATTCAGGGTCAGTGCAGAACACAAGGGAATACTGGGAGTTCTGTTGTCCAGCCATTAGACCAGTCTTTTTTCTATTATTTTGCCCTGCTGTCATTCTTCCCAGATGTGTGTGCCTAGATAGTCACCCGGGGATCATATAATGGGCAGAATGCACCTCACTTCACTTCCACAAGGGGGTACCATCAGCAAAATGTTCCAGTCTTTTGGCTGAAGCACATACCTAGGAAGCTCCTGCTCCTCAGTGTGCTCACTGACATTCCTGCCAATCTGTTAGTTGGGGAAGCCAGTAATTGAGCCCTGGCCTGATGGACTGTAGTCAGGGCTTTATCCCTCTATGCCTCTGAAGAGTCAATTCTTCTGGATATTAAAATAATTGGAAGTCTCGAAGCATTTAATAGTGCTCTTGACAGATGGTTTAATTTGGAAGTTTGTAGTCATTTGATGATTCTTGGCAAAGTCAGGTAAGGACTTTTTAAGGCACTGAGTTTGAAATACTGAACTCTGAATATTGAACAGTCAATTGTTAGCATTTCCATGGCGGCTGAGTATAGTGCAAAAGAAAGACAATAAGAGGCTGTTGACTCTTTCATGAAGGAGAGAACCCATACTGTTTACAGAACAAGAAAAACAAATCTCAGGATATTAAGTATCATACAAAACCATATGGAAAGCTAGTGCAGCTCCTTCAATATGGAGATAATAAGATAGTAATGATGTGTAACCATATATACAAGCTCCAACTTCTTCATCTCCACATCAGGAAGTACCAGGTAAGTAAAAAAGCAATAGTATGAAAC